>NC_134400.1:196998574-197246982 GCF_050003625.1 Haematobia irritans | reverse complement strand
GAAATAGAATTTTGACAAAATTTTCCATAGAAATAAAATTTTGAAAAAGTTTTCTATAGAAATAAAATTTTGACAAAATTTTCTATAAAAATAAAATTTTGACGAAACTTTCTAATAAAATAAATTTTTGACAAAAATTTTCTGTAGAAATAAAATTTTGACAAAATTTTCTATAGAAATAAAATTTTGACAAAATTTTCTATAAAAATAAAATGTTGACAAAATTTTCTATAGAAATAAAATTTTGACTAAATTTTCTATAGAAATAACATTTTTACATAATTTTCTATAGAAATAAAATTTTAACGAAATTTTCTAATAAAATTTTATAACGAAATAAAATTTCGAAAAAAGTTTCTAACAAAATAAAATTTTCTTTGACAAAATTTTCTCTTGATATAAAATTTTGACAAAATTTTCCAACGAAATAAAATTCTAACAAAATTTTCTAAGAAATAAAATTTGACAAAATATTATATAGAAATAAAATTTTGGACAAAATTGGCTATAAAAATGAAATTATATTAAAATTTTCAAAAGAAATAAAATTTTGGAAAAATATTCAATAGAAATAAAATTTTGAGGAATATTTCTCCAGTAATAAAATTTAGACAAAATTTTCTATATTTCTATAGAACAATCTTGACAAAATTTTCTAACAAAATAAAATTTTGGCAAAATTTTCTAACAAAATAAAATTTTGGCAAAGATTTCTATAGAACAAAAAATTTGAAAAAAATATTCTATCGAAATACAATTTTGACCACATTTTCTATAGAAATACAAATTTGACAAAATTTTCCACAAAAATAAAATTTTGAAAAAACTTTCTATAGAAATAAAATTTTGACCAAATTTTCTATAGAAGTAAAATTTTGACAAAATTTTCTACAGAAATGTTGACAAAATTTTCTATGGAAATAAAATTTTGACAAAATTTTCGAAAGAAATAAAATTTTCACAAAATTTTCTATAGAAATAAAATTTTTACCAAATTTTCTATAAAAATAAAATGTTGGTAAAATTTTCTATAGAAATAAAATTCTGACGAAATTTTCTAATTAACTAACAAAACTAATTTTCGTTGATAAAATTTTATCTACAAATAAAAATTTGACAAAATTTTCCAACGAAATAAAATCCTGAAAAAATTTTCTAAGGAAATAAAATTTTGACGAAATAAAATGTTGACAAGATTATCTAACCACATAAAATTTTGACAAAATTTTCTATTGAAATAGAATTTTGACAAAATTTTCTATAGAAATAAAATTTTGACAAAATTTTCTATAGAAATAAAGTTTTGACAAAATTTTCTATAGAAATAAAATTTTGACAAAATTTTCTATAGAAATAAAATTTTGACAAAATTTTATATAGAAATAAAATTTTGACAAAATTTTATATAGAAATAAAATTTTGACAAAATTTTCTATAGAAATAAAATGTTGACAAAATTTTCTATAGAAATAAATTTTTGACCAAATTTTCTATAGAAATAAAATTTTTACATAATTTTCTATAGAAATAAAATTTTGACGAAATTTTCTAATAAAATAAAATTATAAAATAAAATTTTGAAAAAAAGTTTCTAACAAAATAAAATTTTCTTTGACAAAATTTTCTCTTGATATAAAATTTTGACAAAATTTTCCAACGAATTAAAATTCTGACAAAATTTTCTAGGAAATAAAATTTTGACATAATAAAATTTTCTAATAAAATAAAATTTTGACAAAATAAAATTTTCTAATAAAATAAAATTTGAGAAAATATTATATAGAAATAAAATTTTGACAAAATTGGCTATAAAAATGAAATTATATTAAAATTTTCAAAAAAATAAAATTTTGGAAAAATATTCAATAGACATAAAATTTTGAGAAATATTTCTACAGTAATAAAATTTTGGCAAAATTTTCTATATTTCTATAGAACAATCTTGACAAAATTTTCTAACGAAATAAAATTTTGACAAAATTTTCTAACGAAATAAAATTTTGACAAAATTTTCTAACGAAATAAAATTTTGACAAAATTTTCTAACGAAATAAAATTTTGACAAAATTTTCTAACAAAATAAAATTTTTGACAAAATTTTCTAACGAAATAAAATTTTGACAAAATATTCTATAGAAAAAAATGTTGACAATATTTTTTTATAGAAATAAAATTGTGATAAAATAAGAGTTGCCGGTTTGGTAGTTTTTATACCCTCTACCATAGGATACCCCCAATATTGCTCTCAGACCCCATAATGTATATATATTGTGGGTCGTGGTGAAATTCTGAGTCGATCTCATCATGCTCGTCCGTCTGTTGAAATCACGCTAACTTTCGAACGAAACAAGCTATCGACTTGAAACTTGGCACAAGTAGTTGTTATTGATGTAGGTCGGATGGTATTGCAAAGGGGCCATATCGGATCACTTTTACGTATAGTCCCCCTAATAAACGGACCCCCAGATTTGGCTTGCGGAGCCTCTAAGAGAAGCCTATTTCATCCGATCTGGCTGAAATTTGGTACATGGTGTTGGTATATGGTCTCTAACAACCATGCAAAAATTGATCCACATCGGTCCATAATTATATATAGCCCCATATAAACCGATCCCCAGATTTGGCTTGCGGAGCCTCTAAGAGCCAAACACAATCTAACAAAATTTTATTGCCTTAGAAAATTTTGTCAAAATGTTATATTTCTATAGAAAATTATGTCAAAATTTTATTTCTATAGAAAATGTTGTCAACATTTTGTCAAAATATAATTTCTATAAAAAATTTTGTCAAATATGTTTTTCTATAGAAAAATTTTGTCCGAATTTTATTTCTGTAGAAACTTTTGTTAAAATGTTATTTCTATACAAAATTTATGAAGCATTTCATAGTTCAAATTTCAAATTAAATTTCTGCAATATTTAATTTCACTTAAAAATGAGAAAAGGATATTCAATGACACCATCTCCACCACACTATCATATACTCAGCCGGCCGTCCCCATGGTACAGTAAAAAAGACACAAATTATAATAAATTTTCTGGCTTTAGCCAAGAGCACGTCAGCAGCCACCATAATATTTCGGATGATATTAAATGCGATAGCAAAGACAATAAAGCTTAGAAGACCCAGGAATTGAAATCGGTGAATGTACTTGAATTTTTGTTGATGTTGTTATTTCTGTTATTCTGTTATCGGCCTATTCCGACAACAGAAAACCAGGACAAGTACGTGTACTTTACGCAATTACCTTTACGATGGATGGACGATGAATTTTGCAGATGTGTGCAAATGTTTGGTCGCTTTTTGTTTCCGAATAGCAGTGAACAAATGAATCCTATGTATTCTTCTACTGTTGAAATATTTATCATTTTCATTTCCTGCTAGTGGTAGGAATTATATGTCCCTCCCTCTCTCCCTCTCTTCTACACCCCCGTGGATGGTTACATTCTTATTCTTTCATATAGCTTTGCGTTACGTTGTTTTTTTTTTTTGCTGTGGAATTTATTCCATTTGTTTGCCATGATTACAATGCATAAACATCGAAGATGACTTCTAAGCGTGTGGTAAGGTAGGAAAATGAGTTAGTGGATATGCACTGAGAAAAACTGAGATGGAAAATTTGGAACCAATTAGATTTTGGTTGAAAGCAAACATCTGCCAAATTTGAACAAGATCGGTTAATAATAAAATGCAATACAGAAGAAGTGAAAATTGGGAGACATATGTCTACAGGGTGGCTGATATGTAATGTAATAATTTTTGAATTGTTTTTTTTGGAAAGCAAAAATGTTGGAAATAATATCAAATAGGAGTAGTCACAAATTATGGCCCAAATAAGTTTTTGACATAAAAATTTCGGTTTTTTAGGATTTACATCGATTTTTTTTTTTTTAGGATTTTCATCGAAATTTTATATTTGGACGCATATTTAAGGAGATATGGCCAAAATAAATAATTTTTCACATACAATTTTGTTTTTATACCCTCCACCATAGGATGGGGGTATATTAACTTTGTCATTCCGTTTGTAACACATCGAAATAATGCTCTAAGACCCCATAAAGTATATATATTCTGGGTCGTGGTGAAATTCTGAGTCGATCTGAGCATGTCCGTCCGTCCGTCCGTCCGTCCGTCCATCCGTCCATCCGTCTGTTGAAATCACGCTAACTTCCGAACGAAACAAGCTATCGACTTGGCACAAGTAGTTGTTATTGATGTAGGTCGGATGGTATTGAAAATGGGCCATATCGGTCCACTTTTACGTATAGCCCCCATATAAACAGACCCCCAAATTTGACTTGTGATTGCTATAAGAGAAGCAAATTTCATCCGATCCGGCTGAAATTTGGTACATGGTGTTCGTATATGGTCTCTAACAACCATGCAAAAATTGGTCCACATCGGTCAATAATTATATATAGCTCCCATATAAACCGATCCTCCGATTTGGCTTGTGGAGCCTCTAAGAGAAGCAAATTTCATCCGATCCGGCTGAAATTTGGTACAAGGTGTTGGTATTTGTTCTCTAATGACCATACAAAAATTGGTCCACATCGGTCCATAATTATATATAGCCCCTATATAAATCGATCCCCAGATTTGTCCTCCGGAGCCTCTTGGAGGAGCAAAATTCATCCGATCCGATTGAAATTTGGAACATGGTGTTAGAATGTGGTCTCTAACAAACACGCAAGAATTGGTCCATATCGGTCCATAATTATATATAGCCCCCATATAAACCGTTCGCCAGATTTGATCTCCGGAGCCTCTTGGAGGAGCAAAATTCATCCGATCCGGTTGAAATTTGCAACGTGGTGTTACTATAAGGTGTTACTATTGGTCCATATCGGTCTATAGTTATATATAGCCGATCCCCAATCACACAAAATTGCTCCATATCGGTTCATAATCATGGTTGCCACTCGAGCCAAAAATATTCTACCAAAATTTTATTTTTATAGAAAACATTGTCAAAATGTTATTTCTGTAGAAAATTTTTTCCAAATTTTATTTCTATAGAAAAATTTTTCCAAATTTTATTTCTATAGAAAATTTTTTCCAAATTTTATTTCTATAGAAAATTTTTTCCAAATTTTATTTCTATAGAAAATTTTTTCCAAATTTTACTTCTATAGAAAATGTTGTCAAAATTTTATTTTGTCAAAATTTTATTTCTATAGAAACTTTAAACTTATTTATATACGTATTTGATCGTCCTTTTTATACCCTTCACCACTACTGTGGTACAGGGTATAATAAGTTTGTGCATTTGTATGTAACGCCAAGAAGGAGTAATCATAGACCAACCTTTTAGTATACGGATCGGCTTAGAATTAAATTCTGAGTCGATTTAGCGATGTCCGTCTGTCTGTCCGTCTGTCTGTCCGTCTGTCTGTCTGTCTGTTGATGTATTTTTGTGTGCAAAGTACAGCTCGCAGTTTTAGTCCGATTGTCCTAAAATTTGGTATAGGGTCCTGTTTCGGCTCAGAGGCGATCCCTATTAATTTTGGAAAAAATCGGTTCAGATTTAGATATAGCCGCCATATATATTTTTCACCGATCTGGTCATAATTGGCGTGTATATCAACCGATCTTCCTCAAATTCCGTACATGCGAATATTTTATGAGTCTCGAAAAACTTGCAAAATATCAGCCAAATCGGTTCAGATTTAGATATAGCTCCCATATATAGCCTTCGCCCGATTTACACTCATTTGTCCACAGAGACCAATTTTTTACTCCGATTTAGTTGAAATTTTGCACAGGGCGTAGACTTAGCGTTGTAACTATGCGTGCCAAATTTGCTTGAAATCGGTTCAGATTTGGATATATCTCCCATATAAAGCTTTCGCCCGATTTACACTCATATGACCACAGAGGCCAATTTTTAACTCCGATTTAGTTGAAATTTTGCACAGGGCGTAGAATTAGCATTGTAACTATGTGTGCCAAATTTGGTTGAAATCGGTTCAGATTTAGATATAGCTCCCATATATAGCTTTCGCCCGGTTTACACTCATTGGCCCAAAGAGGCCAATTTTTAACTCCGATTTGGTTGAAATTTTCCACAGGGAGTAAAATTAGCATTGTAACTATGCGTGCCAAATTTGGTTGACATCGGTTAAGATTTGGATATATCTCCCATATATAGCTTTCGCCCGATTTACACTCATATGACCACAGAGGCCAATTTTTAACTCCGATTTAGTTGAAATTTTGCACAGGGAGTAGAATTAGCATTGAAACTATGCGTGCCAAATTTGGTTGAAATCGGTTCAGATTTGGATATATCTCCCATATATAGATTTCGCCCGATTTACATTCTTATGACCACAGAGGCCAATTTTTTGCTCCGATTTAGTTGAAATTTTGCACAGGGAGTAGAATTAGCATTGTAGCTATGCGTGCCAAATTTGGTTGAAATCGGTTCAGATTTAGATATATCTCCCATATATAGCTTTCGCCCGATTTACACTCATATGACCACAGAGGCCAATTTTTAACTCCGATTTAGTTGAAATTTTGCACAGAGAGTAGAATTAGCATTGTTGCTATGCGTGCCAAATTTGGTTGAAATCGGTTCAGATTTAGATATAGCTCCCATATATATGTTTTTCTGATTTCGACAAAAATGGTCAAAATACCAACAATTTCCTTGTAAAATCGCCACTGCTTAGTCGCAAAGTTGTAAAAATGACTCCAAGTTTCCTAAACTTCTAATACATATATATCGAGCGATAAATCATAAATAAATTTTTGCAAAGTTTCCTTAAAATTGCTTCAGATTTAAATGTTTCCCATATTTTTTTACTAAGGCATTGTTTTTATACCCTGCGCCACACTGTGGAACAGGGTATTATAAGTTAGTGCATATGTTTGTAACACCCAGAAGGAGACGAGATAGACACATGGTGTCTTTGGCAATAATGATCAGGGTGGGTCCCTGAGTCGATATAACCATGTCCGTCTGTCCGTCTGTCCGTCCGTCCGTCCTTCTGTCTGTGAACACATGTTTGTGATCAAAGTCTAGGTCGCAATTTAAGTAGCAATCGCCTTCAAATTTGGCACATGTTCCTAATTTGGGTCAGAATAGAACCCTATTGATTTTGGAAGAAATCGGTTCAGATTTAGATATAGCTGCCATATATATCTTTCGCCCGATATGGACTAATATGGACCCAGCAGCCAGAGTTTTATACCGATTTGCTTGAAATTTTGTACAAACATAACACCTAGTCGTATAGTCAAGTGTGCAAAATTTGATTGAAATCGGTTCAGATTTAGATATAGCTCTCATATATATCTTTCGCCCGATATGGACTTATATGGCCCCAGAAGCCAGATTTTTGGCCGAATTTGGCTGAAATTTTGCACTAGGAGTACAATTAGTAGTATAGTCAAGTGTGCAAAATTTGATTGGAATCGGTTCAGATTTAGATATAGCTCCCATATGTAGCTTTCGCCCGATTTACACTCATATGACCACAGAGGCCAATTTTTTGCTTCGATTTAGTTGAAATTTTGCACAGAGAGTGGAATTAGCATTGTAGCTATGCGTGCCAAATTTGGTTGAAATCGGTTCAGATTTAGATATAGCTCCCATATATAGCTTTCGTCCGATTTACACTCATATGACCACAGAGGCCAATTTTTAACTCCAATTTAGTTGAAATTTTGCACAGATAGTAGAATTAGCATTGTTGCTGTGCGTGCCAAATTTGGTTGAAATCGGTTCAGATTTAGATATAGCTCCCATATATATGTTTTTCTGATTTCGACAAAAATGGTCAAAATACCAACATTTTCCTTGTTAAATCGCCACTGCTTAGTCGAAAAGTTGTAAAAATGACTCTAATTTTGCTTAACTTCTAATACATATATATCGAGCGATAAATCATAAATAAACTTTTGCGAAGTTTCCTTAAAATTGCTTCAGATTTAAATGTTGCCCCTATTTTTATACCCTGCTCCACACTGTGGAACAAGGTATTATAAGTTAGTGCATATGTTTGCAACACCCAGAAGGAGACGAGATAGACACATGGTGTCTTTGGCAAAAATGCTCAGGGTGGGCTCTTCAGTCGATATAGCGATGTCCGTCTGTCCTTCTGTCCGTGAAAACATTTTTGTAATCAAAGTCTAGGTCGCAGTTTTAGTCCAATCGACTTCAAATTTGGCACAAGTATGTGTTTTGGCTCAGAATAGATCCCTATTGATTTTGAAAGAAATCGGTTCAGATTTAGATATAGCTCCCATATATATATTTCGCCCGATATGGACTTATATGGCCCCAGAAGCCAGAGTTTTAACCTAATTTGCTTAAAATTTTGCACAAGAAGAACAATTAGTACTGTAGTCAAGTGTGCCAAATTTTATTGAAATCGGTTGAGATTTAGATATAGCTCCCATATATATCTTTTGCCCGATATGGACTAATACGGTCCCAGAAGCCAGAGTTTTACCCCAATTTGGTTGAAATTTTGCACAGGGAGTAGAATTAGCATTGTAGCTATGCGTGCCAAATTTGGTTGATTTTCCTTGTAAAATCGCCACTGCTTAGTCGAAAAGTTGTAAAAATGACTCTAATTTTCCTAAACTTCTAATACATGTATATCGAGCGATAAATCATAAATAAACTTTTTCGAAGTTTCCTTAAAATTGCTTCAGATTTAAATGTTTCCCATATTTTTTTACTAACATTGTGTTCCACCCTAGTGCATTAGCCGACTTAAATTTTGAGTCTATAGATTTTGTAGAAGTCTATCAAATTCTGTTCAGATCGAGTGATATTTAAATGTATGTAATTGGGACAAGCCTTTATATATAGCCCCCCAACACATTTGACGGATGTGATATGGTATCGAAAATTTAGATCTACAAAGTGGTGCAGGGTATAATATAGTCGGCCCCGCCCGACTTTAGATTTTCCTTACGTGTTTTTTATTAAATTCACAGCATTTTTGACTTTAAATAAAACCTTTTTGCAAATCATATGAAACCTTTTTCAACTGGAATGAAACCTTTTAGAATTCGACACCCAAAAAAAAGTGAACCCACCGTGGAAGAGAATTTTGGTTTATTTTAGAAAATTTTAACTAAAATAGTTTTTTAATTGCAACATGTTATAAATAAGTTAGTACTTTTTGTCAAACTGAAGAAATTTTTTTTAAAAATAATTAATTTTTTTCAGTTGTTTAAGAAAATTTCATTAGCGTAGCTAGACAATTTTCCTAGGGGGGCTATAGCCCCCCTAGCTAAAACTTTATAGAAAGAACTTATAGGTTCAACTAATGTTTTATTTCATAAAATTGAATAAAAAAATAGACATCAAAATAACTCGACAATCAATTTATAATAAAGCAACTAAAAGTACCCTACGGGAAATTGGTGCAAATTGCCACAGACGGACCTATCACAGAACTGGTACCTGTGCTCCAGTTAGTTGCAATTTTCACATTTAGTGAAATAAAATTATCGGAATAACCTTTTGTTCGACATATTTCAAAAGTTTTTTTTTCATTTCGGGTTCGATTAGGAGCCCAAATTGAAAGAGATTTCTAAGAGTTTGTCCGAGACTGGTTCCTGAGGAGCTGTTTATGGGTTGCTCCTGCCAAATTGTCCCAGGACGTGTCCTTTGGGATGAGTCCAAGACGCGTCCTAAAATGTAAGTTTACTCCGTCAATGACAAACCCATGTTAAAGTGGACGGTCCCTTCCATCAGAACTGGGACTGGTCCATACACACCAGGGACTAGTCCTGTACCAGTTCTGTGGTTGATCTATTTCCTGTAGGGTAGTTCCACACCTTTCCCAGCAAAAAATTGGGAGTTGTTCTAAAGGCACAACTTTAAAAGCACTTCCAAAAATGTCTTCACAAAGAAGTTAACTATTTTAACTACACAGGAAGTTTTTTTACTTCATTTTTTATATTTTAATGCGTCATTTTTTGTTTTCTTTTTTCAAATAGTTTAAAAAAAGAGTAAGAATAAATAAAATGGTACAAATTATTCAAATTTTGCCACAAAAATGTTAAATCCATTATAGAAAAATCGATATTTGAAAATATTCGAGGGAAAACGTTTCAAACAAGCGTTAGAATGCATTAAAAAACATAAAAAAGTATAAAAATTATTTATTTGGGAAAATATCACACAATTTTTAATTCACATTCAAAACACTGAATTCGGATCACACCTTAAGAAGTGATGCAAATTCATTGCAACGCCTGTTGAAACTGTGGATATTCGTTCTATGACAAGTTCATATTACATTCATCGCTTCTCCGCCAATTTTGTACCACTTCCAGACCCATAAAGAACATTTTCACTTCTTTTTTGGCGACGCTTTTTTGCAGCATTATTAAGATATTAATTTATGAAAGAATAGTTTTAATATCAATTACTATTTTTTATTTAACTAAATCATAAGTTCAACCACAGCTTTATTTCATAAATATCAGACTTCTACCACAACCCAAGTAATTCGATTGTGCATGAAAGTCTTTAGTGGAACTTTGTGCGTTGTACGAATATATACTTGTTTAATTTTTATAAAAATGTAAAATCGTAAATAGGTTTTCAAATTCTGGGGGGGGGCTAAAATTTTTCTGGGGGGGTCTAAGCCCCCTCCCCAGAGGCCTTCCTACGCTTATGGAAAATTTCATATGTTGAAAGAAAAAATTCGATTTAAAAATTGTTAAAATGTCTTTAGCGCTGTACGTAGTTCAAGACAGGAACAATTTGAGTAAAATTTATTCATTTTAGAGACTTATGAACTCAATTTAAGCAAACTTCTGCCATTTTAGGAAAATATGAACTATTATTATATTTTGTAGTAAAATTGTGCACTATATTTGTATACAACTTTTTTTCTTATTTTTAGTTCACGCCATTAAAGTTAGCAAAAAATTATTCAAATAAGGAACATTTACTCATATTGTGCAAAATTTAACTAAGATCAACTAATCTTCATGAACTAAAATATAGGTCAGTTGGCATTAGAGCCCCTTTTCTTCTAGGTGGACTTAAGGTGTTTTGTATTCAAATGAAAACATTTAGATACTTTTTAGATACGAGTTTGCGTTTAGTTTTTTTATTTTTTTATTTTACTTCTAAATTTTGTTATTATTTTGCCCATTAAATAATTTTTCTGCAATGTACTCTTCCTTCCCAGTTGCTGTTAGCAGTGGTTATATTTGTATATTTTCTCACGGCAAACAATTACCGATAAATAAAAATTTTAAATAATGCAAAATGAACGTGCCCCACTTACGATAATGACCCAGGAATACAATTACGGAGAACGAAGGAGAGTACGTTGTTGTACCTGCATTGCAATCAAACTATTGTTCTACCTACACCCAATACCAACTCCCCCTCGCCATCAAACAATCTATGATGACATGAATAATAGAAGATGCCAGGCAAAAGACAATTACCAATGAACGTGTAGGCAAAGGAGGAAAAAATCTTAAGACGATGATTATGATGAAATCTACACATCAGGGAATGTCCTTAGAGAGAGAGAGGAGGGAGGTGAAATGAAGAATACGCTAAGGATATTGGGCCATAGATATCCTATATAACTTACAATGCAATGAATGGTGCCTATTTATTCCATTCGTCTCATACTAGATAGTAAAATTTATTTGCATTTTTTCCCTAAGATTAATGCGAGCAAAGTTTATTGACTTCATATCAGAGAGTAATAGTCATTGGAGGGATATTTCTCATTAAATGTTTCCAATGACAAAAAGGGCATAAGGCGTTTCCTATCAATTTGTAAAGAAAACTACTTTATTACTGAAGGGGGAAGAGAAATGTGAAATATAATAAAATGGGGGCCTAAACGGGAATCATAAACAAGACAGGAATAAAGGTTTTTACTCAATCACACAGAAATCTAGCCCTATTGCTTGTTTTGATATAATTCAGCCAGGCTGAATTAATCTTTTCCTATAGAGATTCAAATTCAGCCTAGCCGAATTAAAGATTCCCTGTAAAAAACCCAATTCAGCCTGGATGAATTAAAGCTTTCCTTAGAAAACCTATTTTCCAAAGGTTAAATTAAAGTGTTCCCATAGAAATTCAAATTCAGCCCGGCTGGATTAATGTATAGAAATTCAAATTCAGCAAAGCTGAATTACCGTTTTTTTCTTATAGGAATTCAAATTCAATCGAGAGGAATCAAAAATTTTCAATAGAAATTCAGATTCAGCATAGCTGAATTACAGTTTTTATAGAGAAAATATACTTCATCTAGGCTGAATTAAAATTTTTCTATAGAAAGTCAAATTCAGCCCGGCTGAATTAAAATTTTACTATTAAAATTCAAATTCAAACAGGCTAAATTGAAGTCTTCCTTAAAGAAAATCAAACTCAGACCGGCTGAATTAAATTCTTTTTTAAAGAAATTCAAATTCTTCTTTGATCTAATTAAAGTCATCCTATAGAAATTCATCTATCTAGTAATACTGAATTAAAGTTCTCCTTTAGAAATTTAAATTCAGTCATGATGTATTCAAGTTTTCTTATAGAAAGTCAAATTAAGGCAAGCTGAATTAGATCTTTCCTATAGAAATTCAAATTCATTTAGGCTAAGTTCAAAGTTTTCTTAATGAAATTCATATTCTGTCAGGATAATTTAAAGTTTTCTTATAGAATTTCAAATTCAGCAGAGCTGAATTAAAGTTTTCCTATAATAAAAACCTAATTCAGCAAAGCTTAATTAAGTTTTTCCTATAGATAAACTCAGGATGAATTAAATTTTGCCTAACGAAATCAAAATTCAGCTGAGCTGAATTAAAGTTTTCCTATATAAAACTTAATTCAGCAAAGCTGAGTTAAAGATTTCCCTATAGAAAAACTAATTTCGAAAGCTTAAATTAAAATTTTCCTAAAGAAATTCGGCTGAATTACAGATTTACTATACAAATTCAAATTCAGCTTGGCTGAATTAGAGATTTTCTATAAAAATTCAAACTCAGCAAAGCTGAATTAAAGTTTTCCTACAGGAATTCAACGATTAAAGCTAAATTCAATTAAAGTAGTCTTATATGAATTCAAATTAAGCCAAATTAACGCGGCTGAATTAAAGTTTCCCTAAAGAAATTCTAATTCATCCAGGTTAAATTAAAGTTTTCCTTACGAAATTAAAATTCAATCAGGATAACTTGAAGATTTCTTATAGAAACTCAAATTCAGCTGAGCTGAAGTAAAGTTTTCCTATAAAGAATCTAATTCAGCAAAGCTGTAATTTCGACAGCATAACTAAAGAAATTCAAATTCTGTCCTGCTGAATTAAAGTCTTCATATAACCTGGCTCAATTAAAAAAATCATCATAAAAATTCAAATTTTGCAAATCTGAATTAAAGTTTTCCTAAAGAAATTGAAATTCAGGCAGGATAAATAAAGTTTTCTTATAGAAATTCAAATCAAGCCCAGCTGAATTGAAGGTTTCTTATAGAAAACCTAATTCAGCTTGGTCAAGTTAAAGCTTTTCCTATAGAAAACCTAGTTTCGTCAGCCTAAATTAAAGTTTTCCTAAAGAAATTATTATTCTGTCCGGCTAAATTAAAGTTTTCCAGATATTCAAACTCGGCCAGAATGAATTAAAGTTTTCTTATAGAAACTATTAAGCCATGCTGAATTAAAGTCTTCCTATAGAAAATCTAATTCAGATAGACTGAATTAAAATTTGCTTGTAGAAATTCAAATTCAGCCAGGATGAATTAAAGTTTTCTTATAGAAACTACTAAGCCACGCTGAATTAAAGTCTTCCTATAGAAAAACTAATTCAGATAGACTGAATTAAAGTTTGCCTGTAGAAATTCAAATTCAGCCAGGATCAATTAAAATTTTTCTTTAAAACTTCAAATTCTGTATGGAGTCTTCCACAAAGAAATCCAAATTCAGCGAAGCTGAATTAAGGTTTTTAGTACAAAAATTCAAAAAATTCAGCTCGACTGTATTAGGTTTTCTAAAGGAAAAACTTTAACTCAGACTGGCTGAATTAGGTTTTCTATGTGAAAAATTTAATTCAACCTGGCTGAATTAGGTTTCCTATAGGAAAACGTTATTACAGCCTCGCTGAATTAGGGTTTCTATGGGAAAACTTTAATTCAGGTCGACTGAATTAGATTTTCTAAATGAAAAACTTTAACTCAGCCTGGCTGAAAATTTTAATTCAACCTGGCTGAATTAGGTTTTCTTTAGGAAAATTTTAATTCTACCTTGCTGAATTAGGTTTTCTATCGGAGAAATTAATTCAGACTGCCTCAATTACGTTTGATACAGGAAAACTTCAGCTTGACTGAAGCAGGTTTTTACAAGAAAATTTTAATTCAGCAAGGCTAAATTATGTTTTTTATAAGAAAACCTTATTTCAGCCTCGCTGAATTAGGTTGTCTTTATGAAAATTTTAATTCAACTTCGATGAATTAGATCTTCGGTTAATTCAGCCGAATGCTGAATTAGATTTTCCATAGGAAAACCTTATTACAGGCTCGCTGAATTAGGTTTTCTACAAGCAATTTTAATTCAGCATCGCTGAATTAGGTTTCCTATAGGAAAACGTTATTACAGCCTCGCTGAATTAGTGTTTCTGTGGGAAAACTTTAATTCAGGTCGACTGAATTAGGTTTTCTAAAGGAAAAACTTTAACTCAGCCCGCCAGAATTAGGTTTTCTATAGGAAAACGTTATTACAGCCTCGCTGAATTAGGGTTTCTATGGGAAAACTTTAATTCAGCCCGACTGTATTAGGTTTTCTAAAGGAAAATCTTTAACTCAGCCTGGCTGAATTAGGTTTACCATAGGAAAACGTTATTACAGTCTCGCTGAATTAGGTTTTCTATAGGAAAATTTTAATTCAGCCTTGCTGAATTAGGTTTTCTATAGGAGAAATTAATTGAGACTGCCTCAATTGCGTTTGATACAGCAAAACTTCAGCTTGAGTGAAGCAGGTTTTTACAAGATAACTTTAATTCAGCAAGGCTAAATTAGGTTTTTTATAAGAAAACCTTATTTCAGCCTCGCTGAATTAGGTTGTCTTTATGAAATTTTTAATTCAACTTCGATGAATTAGATTTTCGGTTAATTCAGCCGAATGCTGAATTAGGTTTTCCATAGGAAAACCTTTTTACAGGATCGCTGAATTAGGTTTTCTACAAGCAATTTTAGTTCAACCTGGCTGAATTACGTTTCCTATAGGAAAACATTATTACAGGCTCGCTGAATTAGTGTTTCTATGGGAAAACATTAATTCAGCTTGGCGGAATTAGGTTTTCTATAAGAAAACTTTAATTAAGCCGGGCTGAATTAGGTTTTCTATAGGAAAATTTTAATTCAGTCTTGCTGAATTAGGTTTTCTATAGGAGAAATTAATTGAGACTGCCTCAATTGCGTTTGATACAGCAAAACTTCAGCTTGACTGAAGCAGGTTTTTACAAGAAAAATTTAATTCAGCAAGGCTAAATTAGGTTTTTCATAAGAAAACCTTATTTCAGCCTCGCTGAATTAGGTTGTCTTTATGAAAATTTTAATTCAACTGCGATGAATTAGATTTTCGGTTAATTCAGCCGAATGCTGAATTAGATTTTCCATAGGAAAACCTTATTACAGGCTCGCTGAATTAGATTTTCTACAAGCAATTTTAATTCAACCTGGCTGAATTAGGTTTCCTATAGGAAAACGTTATTACAGCCTTGCTGAATTTGGGTTTCTATGGGAAAACTTTAATTCAGCCCTACTGAATTAGGTTTTCTAAAGGAAAAACTTTAACTCAGCCTGGCAGAATTAGGTTTTCTATGTGAAAATTTTAATTCAGCATTGCTGAATTAGGTTTTCTTTAGGAAAACGTTATTACAGCCTCGCTGCATTAGAGTTTCTATGGGAAAACTTTTATTCAGCCCGACTGAATTAGGTTTTCTAAAGGAAAAACTTTAATTAAGCCGGGCTGAATTAGGTTTTCTATAGGAAAATTTTAATTCGGCCTTGCTGAATTAGGTTTTCTATAGGAGAAATTAATTCAGACTGCCTCAATTACGTTTGAGACAGCAAAACTTCAGCTTGACTGAAGCAGGTTTTTACAAGAAAACTTTAATTCAGCAAGGCTAAATTAAGTTTTTTATAAGAACAACCTTATTTAAGCCTCGCTGAATTAGTTTGTCTTTATGAAAATTTTAATTCAACTTCGACTAATTAGATTTTCGGTTAATTCAACCGAATGCTGAATTAGATTTTCCATAGGAAAACCTTATTACAGGGTCGCTGAATTAGGTTTTCTACAAGCAATTTTAATTCAGCATCGCTGAATTAGGTTTCCTATAGGAAAACGTTATTACAGCCTCGCAGAATTAGGGTATCTATGGGAAAACTTTAATTCAGCCCGACTGTATTAGGTTTTCTAAAGGAAAAATTTTAACTCAGCCTGGCAGAATTAGGTTTTCTATGTGAAAGTTTTAATTCAGCCTCGCTAAATTAGGTTTCCTATAGGAAAACGTTATTACAGGCTCGCTGAATTAGGGTTTCTATGGGAAAACTTTAATTCAGCCCGACTGTATTATGTTTTCTAAACGAAAAACTTTACCTCAGCCTGGCTGAATTAGGTTTTCTATGTGAAAATTTTAATTCAACCTGGCTGAATTAGGTTTCCTATAGGAAAACGTTATTACAGCCTCGCTGAATTAGGGTTTCTATCGGAAAACTTAAATTCAGGTCGACTGAATTAGGTTTTCTAAAGGAAAAACTTTAACTCAGCCTGGCTGAATTAGGTTTTCTATAGGAAAACGTTATAACAGCCTCGCTGAATTAGGTTTTCTATAGGAAAATTTTAATTCAGCCTTGCTGAATTAGGTTTT
Source organism: Haematobia irritans (assembly GCF_050003625.1). Classification (NCBI taxonomy): domain Eukaryota; kingdom Metazoa; phylum Arthropoda; class Insecta; order Diptera; family Muscidae; genus Haematobia; species Haematobia irritans. The sequence continues at coordinate 197,230,122 of NC_134400.1, read as the reverse complement.
CTATAGGAGAAATTTATTCAGACTGCCTCAATTACGTTTGATACAGCAAAACTTCAGCTTGACTGAAGCAGGTTTTTACAAGGAAACTTTAATTCAGCAAGGCTAAATTAGGTTTTTTATAAGAAAACCTTATTACAGCCTCGCTGAATTAGGTTGTCTTTATAAAAATTTTAATTCAACTTCGATGAATTAGCTTTTCGGTTAATTCAGCCGAATGCTGAATTAGATTTTCCATAGGAAAACCTTTTTACAGGATCGCTGAATTAGGTCTTCTATAGGACAATTTTAATTCAGACTCGCTGAATTAGGTTTCCTATAGGAAAATGTTATTACAACCTCGCTGAATTAGGCTTTCTATGGGAACTTTAATTCAGCCCGACTGTATTAGGTTTTCTAAAGGAGAAACTTTAACTCAGCCTGGCTGAATTAGGTTTTCTATGTGAAAGTTTTAATTCAACCTCGCTGATTTAGGAAAACATTATTACAGCCTCGCTGAATTAGGGTTTCTATGGGAACTTTAATTCAGCCCGACTGTATTAGGTTTTCTAAAGGAAAAACTTTAACTCAGCCAGGCAGAATTAGGTTTTCTATGTGAAAATTTTAATTCAGCCTCGCTGAATTAGGTTTCCTATAGGAAAACGTTATTACAGCCTCGCTAAATTAGGGTTTCTATAGGAAAACAATAATTCAGCTTGGCGGAATTAGGTTTTCTATAAGAAAACTTTAATTAAGCCGGGCTGAATTAGGTTTTCTATGTGAACATTTTAATTCAACCTGGCTGAATTAGATTTTCTAAAGGAAAACTGTAGTTCAGCTTGAGGCTAAAGTTTTCAAATTTAGCTTCACCCAAGTGTAATTAAAAACTTCCTATAAAAATTCAAATTCGGCCAATTTGAAATAAAGCTTTCCCTCGATATGTAAATTTTCCCTTAAGAAATCTTTTTTGACTTTTGCTACATTAGCTTTCTTTATTTCTCCTGAGACATCAATGAATGGCTAAATAGGCTCAATAAAAATTTTCCATCGATCTGTTAAGGTAATCATTAATCAACACTACCAACGTTGCCATTTTTTGTTCAGGCCTAATTTTAACATAACAGCCATAAAAGGAGAAACTTGCCACTACAATGGGCGTCGGTGATTCTCATTACCCTGACCATAATGGAAAAATAAACCAGTCACAATGGCTATATTAAATGGGCAAAAGCAAAAAAAAAATAGGTGAATAAATATTTCATTTATTCCCCCGGGGGGACGACATTTTTCCAATCCATTATGAAATTGATTGGCAAATTTAGTGCTGATGGAAATCAACAACAAACGATTATTTAATTGTTTGCTTTTCGCCATTTGCGTCGCAGAGAGCGAGAGAGTATGAGCAAAGTGATAGCAGGGTGATTGTCATTTATTTGTTGTGCTCATTGTGAGTGATTCAAATTGGCTTTAATTGAAAATCGAGAACGGGTTTTTATAAAAGTGGCTAAAGGGGAATAATTAAAGGGAAATATCCTGTCTACTGGCTTTTTAGACAAAAGCTTTTGCATACGCAACCAAAGGCTTCAAAATAGCTCCTTGGACCCCATTATTCCTTAGAGTGTAGTAAGACAATGTTCATTGTTTGTCGCTTGGAGGAAAATCACAACAATATGTGTTACTACAATTGCTTGCCAGGAACCTAGGCACAGTGTTATCCAGGTTGGTTAGACATCTACAGCTCAGACAACGAGACGCCATAGAAATAGGCGTCGGCCAGCATAAAACAAAACACTTCAAGACTCTTCTTGTCTTAACACCCAATCCAACACCTAGGTCGTCATTGACACACTCTTTAACTTGGTACCTGGTGGTACTCTATGCTAGTACTGACTTTATATCACAACTCAGCCTAGAGGGTGTTAGTAATGCGAACATCATTAGGCCGAAGCCGTTTGAGCAACTTGGGTGTTGACACAATTTTCCTCACAGTTTTTGTTTTTTTTTTTAACATCTAACTCAAGACTGGGCTAGTCGTATGTTTACTACCCATCTCATGCCATGGTACCTTCTTCTTGGAAAGTCTAGGAAATAAATGTTAAATGGGTTTTAGAAAAAAATTAAATTAAATTCCCCGTCACTTTTTTCTTCTTTGTCTCGTTTACAAAGTCCTTTCACCTTTTTTTCTTCACTCTGGGCACGATAACCTTTAAAAGATGGATGGCTGGCTGGATTTTTAAAGTATCACAGATTGAGCTCTGTGAGCCCTGTGAGGCTTAACATCAACCGTTAGAGAGATAAAAATAAAAAAACAAAAATTGTTAGCCTATAAATATTTATAAGGCACAGTGGGTTCAAAAATTTGTAAATGCATAAAAAGAAATCAGAATCATACTAAGGTCGGCCATCACGGAGTTGGCCTCTGTTGGCCTTGGTTTCAGTTAGAATTGAAATTTCACTAAAAATAAATTTTGGTTTGCACAACCTGGGGAGCCTTTGTAGGGCAATGGTTAACATACCCGACTTGCATACAGAAGGCCATGGGTTAAATCCCAGTTTCGGTCAAACAATAAAAAGTTTTTCAGTGGTGGATTATCCTACCAAACATTCTACCAAAAAGTGTAGATTCTTTACTGTTTGGTAGATTGTTATATTTCTTCATGGTTTGGTAGATTTTTTATGGAAATAACATTTGGAAGTTTTTTTTTATATAAATAAAAATTTGATACAATTTTCTTTAGAAATAAAATTTGATAAAATTTTGTTTAGAAATAAAATTTAGACAATTTTTTTTTTAAATAAAATTTTGACAAAATTTTCTATAGAAATAAAATTTTTGAAAAAATTTTCTACAGAAACAAAATGTTGACAATTTTTTTTCTATAGAAATAACATTTTGACAAAATTTTCTATGGAAATAAAATTTTGACAAAATTTTCTATAGAAATCAAATTTTGACAAAATTTTCGATAGAATTAAAATTTTGACAAAATTTTCTATAGAAATAAAATTTTGACAAAATTTACTATAGAACTAAAATTTTGACAAAATTTACTATAGAACTAAAATTTTGACAAAATTTTTTATAGAAATAAAATTTTTAAAACAAATTTCTATAGAAATAAAATTTTGACAAAATTTACTATAGAACTAAAATTTTGAAAAAAAAATCTATAGAAATAAAATTAAAAAAAAATAAATTCTATAGAAACAAAATTTTGATAAAATTTTCTATAGAAATAAAATTTTGACAAAATTTTGTATAGAACTAAAATTTTTAACCAAATTTTCTATGGAAATAAGATTCTTTAAAAAATTTTCTATAGAAATAACATTTTTACAAAATTTTCTATAGAAATACAATTTCGACAAAATTTTCTATAGAAACAAAATTTTGACAAAATTTCGTTAGAAATAAAATTTAGACAAAATTTTCTATAGAACTAAAATTTTCACAAAATTTTGAAAATTTTTTTATAGAAATAACATTTTGACAAAATTTTATATAGAAATAATATTTTGACATAATTTTCTATAGACATTTTTATAATATTTTCCATAAAAATAAAATTTTGACAAAATTTTCCATAGAAATAAAATTTTGACAAAATTTTATATAGAAATCAAATTTTGACAAAATTTTCTATAGAAATAAAATTTTGACATCATTTTCTATAGAAATACAATTTTGACAAAATATTCTTTAGAACTAAAATTTTGACAAAATTTTCTTTAGAACTAAAATTTTGAAAACAAAATTATATAGAAATAAAACTTTCTATAGAAATAAAGTTTTTAACAAAATTTTCTATAGAAATACAATTTTTTTTAAAAATTTTCTATAGAAATAAAATTTTGATAAAATTTTCTTTAGAAATAATATTTTGACAAAATTTTCTATAGAAATAACATTTTTATAATATTTTCCATAAAAATAAAGTTTTGACAAAATTTTCCATAGAAATTATATTTTGAAAAAATTTTCTACGCAAATAATATTTTGACAAAATATTAAAATCTTAACAAAATTTTCTATAGAAATAAAATTTTAGCAAAATTTTCTAGGGAAATAAAATTTTGACAAAATTTTCTATAGAAATAAAATCTTGACAACATTTTCTATAGAAACAAATTTTACTTTAGAAATACATTTTTTTACAAACTTGTCAATAGAAATAAAATTTTGACAATTTTTTTTCTAGGAATAAAATTTTGACAAAATTTTCTATAGAAATAAAATTTTTAACCAAATTTCTATAGAAATAAAATTTTTAACCAAATTTTCTATAGAAATAAATTTTTGACAAAATTTTCTATAGAAATAAGATTTTGAAAAAAATTATATAGAAATAAAATTTTGACAAAACTTTCTACAAAAATAAAATTTTTAACAAAATTTTCTATAGAAATAAAATTTTTTAAAAAGTTTTCGATAGAAATAACATTTTGACAAAATTTTCTATAGAAATAATATTTTGACAAAATTTTTTATAGAAATAACATTTTTACAATATTTTCCATAAAAATAAAATTTTGACAAAATTTTCCATTGAAATAAAATTTTGACAAAATTTTATCTAGAAATCAAATTTTGACAAAATTTTCTATAGAACTAAAATTTTGACAAAATTTTCTATAGAAATAACATTTTTATAATATTGTCCATAAAAATAAAATTTTGACAAAATTTTCCATAGAAATAACATTTTGAAAAAATTTTCTATAGCTATAAAATCTTGACAAAATTTTCTATAGAAACAAAATTTTGACAAAATTTTCTTTAGAATTTAACTTGTGAAAAAAAAATATATATAGAAATAAAATTTTCTATAGAAATAAAGTTTCTAACAAAATTTTCTGTAGAAATAAAGTTTTTAACAAAATTTTCTATAGAAATACAATTTTTAAAAACATTTTCTATAGAAATAATATTTTGACAAAATTTTCTATAGAAATAATATTTTGACAAAATTTTCTATAGGAATAACATTTTTATAATACTTTCCATTGAAATAAAATTTTGACAAAATTTTTTACGCAAATAATATTTTGACAAAATATTAAAATTTTAACAAAATTTTCTATAGAAATAAAATTTTAGCAAAATTTTTTATGGAAATAAAATTTTGACAAAATATTCTATAGAAATAAAATCTTGACAACATTTTCTATAGAAACAAATTTTACTTTAGCAATACATTTTTTTTCTACACAATTGTCAATAGAAATAAAATTTTGAAAAATTTTTCTCTAGGAATAAAATTTTCACAAATTTTTCTCTAGGAATAAAATTTTCACAAAATTTTCTATAGAAATAAAATTTTTAACCAAATTTTCTATAAAAATAAAATTTTTTAAAAAATTTTCTATAGAAATAAAATATTGAAACAAAATGTTGACAAAATTTTCTTTAGAAATAAAATTTAGATAAAATTTTCTATAGATATAAAATTTTGACAACATTTTCTACAGAAATAAATGTTTTTATAGAAATAACATTTTCAATAAAAATAGAACTTTGACAAAATTTTCTATAGAAATAAAATTAAAAAAAAATCTATGAAACAAAATTTTGATAAAAATTTCTATAGAAATAAAATGTTGACAACATTTTCTATAGAAATAAAATTTTTAACAAAATTTTCTGTAAAAATAAAATTTTTAAAAAATTTTCTATGGAAATAATATTTTTACAAAATTTTCCATAGAAATAAAAAGTTGGCAAAATTTTCTATAGAAATAAAATTTTGACAAAATTTTCTATAGAAATAATATTTTTACAAAATTTTCTATAGAAATAATATTTTGACAAAATTTTCTATAGAAACAAAATTTTCTATAGAAATAAAATTTTGACAAAATTTTCTATAGAAATAAGATTATGAAAAAAAATTCTATAGAAATAAAATTTGAACAAAATTTTCTATAGAAATAAAATTTTATAAAAAATTTTCTATAGAAATAAAATTGTGACAAAATTTTCTATAGAAATATAATTACAAAAAAAATTCTATGAAACAAAATTTTGATAAAAATTTCTATAGAAATAAAATTTTGACAAAATTTTCTATAGAAATAAAATTTTGACAAAATTTTCGATAGAAATAATTTTGTTTTAAAAAAATTTCTATAGAAATAAAAGTTTGCCAAAATTTTTATAGAAATAAAATTTTGACAAAAATTTTTATAGAAATAAATTTTTGACAATTTTTTCTCTAGGAATAACATTTTGACAAATTTTTCTATACAAATAAAATTTTTGACAAAATTTTCTATAGAAATAAAATTTTAACAAAATTTTCTATAGAAATAAAATTTTGACAAATTTTTCTCTACGAATAAAATTTTGACAAAATTTTCTGTAGAAATAAAATTTTTGACAAAATTTTCTATAGTAATAAAATTTTGACAAAATTTTCTATAGTAATAAAATTTTGATTAATTATTTCTATGGAAATAAAATTTTGACAAAATTTTCTATAAAAATAAAGTTTTTGACAAGATTTTGCATAGAAAAAAAGTTTTAAGAAATTTTTCTATAGAAATAAAATTTTGATTAATTATTTCTATGGAAATAAAATGTTGACAAAGTTATCTATAAGAATAAAATTGTAACAAAATTTAGACTATATTAAAAATCATAAAATAGATCATGTTCGATATTCCACTGTGTCGTTTTTCTTCTCCAAAATATTCGGCATAAATGCTAGTGGATTTATTTTGTTGTTTATATTTTCCCCGCCGTTTTATGGAAACAACTGTGGATAAACTAGAGGAAAACTATCTATAATTGGGTGGAGTCGACTGCTTCATATCCTACAAATATTATTCATTCTGACTGGTATATTGGAAAATTAACCAATAACTCAATTTTTTTTATAGATTAATTTTGTAAAATTATGAATGTGAAAGTTTTAAAGCATTGATTGCGTAAAAATTTATGTTATAAAATAATTGTCTCAAACTACTAACCCTGGAAATAGACTGGTTTTCTGTTCGGAAGCCGAACGTAGTACCCATCTTTAATGAGAACTAAATTAAAATCTGAAGCAATATGACCCATGCTTATCAATTAAAAAAAAATAATTTAAGCAATAAAGTGTAAATGCAACTAAATTTGATCCTTTGTTTTCCATCTTCAAAAGGGGTTCCTGCTAATTTTTTAAGGAAATAGCCCTATTCAACAGATGGACGGAGGAATGTATAGGCGTGTCTGTCCGGTCCAAGAATTTCACGATGAGGGAGTTCCAAACCACTATTTCGTTTTGTTACAAACGCTACGACAAACTTTTGTATATCCCCCCATCCCATCCTATAGGGGTAGCTATAAAAACAGAAACATCAGAAAACACGAAAATGCAACGTCAACATTCATCATAACACGTTTCTTTTCATTCCATACGAATGATGGCTGTGATGATGATGATTGTTACTTTTCATAGGGGCTCATACAAAAAGCCAAACATCCATAAGAAGAGACGACAAAATGTCTAACAAATTTCCATACCGACACGTATCCACTTTAGTCCTGGCCCCGGTATAACCAAATGTTAGTGAGTATCTCATGATACTTGAATTGAAGCTCACCGAGAGGCGGATGTTGATGATGCGTCTGATGCCTGATTCTAGTGGTGATATTTTTTGATGGGTGACTATGATGGAATGCCATATTGAATACCCAAACAAAGTCACAAAATTGATAGAGAATGGAAAAAGGATGGATGTTTAGCATATGACTTGTGTACATTCAAAGCTGTTGAAAATATTCAAAGAGGATGCAATCAGTTTGTGGGAGTTAATCCTGGAGGGATTGAGCGAAACAAAATACATTTATCGAAAATTTCATACGCTTGTATTTTGTCCGAGATGATAGATCGCTTTTAATTAAGTTTTCTCCACACACACACACAGAAAATAATTAGATTTCGGGATATGCGTCACTATATTTGTAGTATGTATAGTAATTGTATGTATGTGTGTGTATTATTTTAAATGTGTGTCAGTTTTTGATTGTGCGCCATTTAATTTTTCATATTAATTTTGCCACAAAATTGGGTCGTTGAACGATGGCGTTCATGGAGATGATGGTTTTGTATACCCTCCACTACAGAATGAGAAAAATATTACCACTATCATGTGGTTTGCAAAGCATCAGGATATTGATCCGAAATCCTATGGATTGTTAGGTAGACTATTCTTGTCCATTAGATTATCACATTCATTGTTATACCATTGAAAGTGGAACACTCAGAAATGATACTGGCATAGTTGAGAGGAGATAATCACCAAATCTATCACATCTATATTCTAAGTAGAAGTATGATGGAGGAAGATATATCTCCTATGCGAAAGGGAAGGAATTTGTCCTAAAGGGTGATACGGTCAAAATTTGGTCAATATAAACTTGACGTATTTCTTTCAATTTTGCATTTAAAAAACCTGAACACCCCTCATTTTGAAGGTGTGTGTGTGTAGAATGTTGCTCCTATTTTGATTTTGGAATTCACTCTTCAGTTGTCAAAATGCCGTCCAAGCAAGAAGAACAGGGTATCAAAATTTTGCTCGCGCACCGCGAAAATCCGAGCTACTCGCACGCAAAGCTGGCCAAATCGCTAAAAGTTGCCAAATCAACCGTTACAAATGTAATTAAAGTGTTTGGGGAACGTTTGTCGACAGCCAGGAAGTCTGGATCGGGGGGAAATCGAAAACCGGAAGCCGCTGAGACGACAAAGAGAGTTGCTGGTAGTTTCAAGCGAAACCCTAACCTCTCTCTCCGAGATGCCGCAAATAAGCTGGGTGTATCGTCGGCATCGAGCCAACAAACGAGCCGGACTATCGACTTACAAGAAGGTAGTGACTCCAAATCGCGATGATAAACAAAATACGACGGCCAAAGCGCGATCCCGGAGGCTGTACACGACGATGCTGAAGAAGTTTGACTGCGTGGTAATGGACGACGAAACCTATGTCAAAGCCGAGTACAAGCAGCTTCCGGAACAGGAGTTTTATACGGCAAAAGGAAGGGGAAAGGTAGCAGATATTTTCAAGCACATAAAACTGTCAAAGTTCGCAAAGAAATATCTGGTTTGGCAAGCAATCTGTACCTGTGGCTTGAAAAGCAGCATTTTCATAGCTTCCGGGACTGTCAAGCAAGAAATTTACGTGAAAGAGTGTTTGAATAAACGTCTGCTGCCTTTCCTGAAGAAACACGGTTGTTCCGTACTGTTTTGGTCGGATTTGGCATCTTGCCATTACGGTAAAAAGGCCATGGAGTGGTACGCCGCCAGTTCCCAAGGACAAGAACCCTCCCAACACGCCAGAGCTCCGCCCAATTGAGAAATACTGGGCTATTGTCAAGCGGAACCTAAAGAAGACAAAAAAAAACTGCTAAGGACGAGCAGCAGTTCAAGGCAAACTGACTTTCTGCGGCGAAGAAGGTGGACAAGGTGGCTGTACAAAATCTGATGGCAGGTGTCAAGCGTGAGGCCCGGCAATTCGGATTTGGAAAAGCGAAAGCCTAACTGAATATTTTTCCTGAATTTTATACTAATTGAACCTGAAAAAGAAATTTAATTTGATTTTTTAAATAAACGATTTTCCCTTGACCAAATTTTGATCGTATCACCCTTTATAAGATCAACGTCGCAGGAGAAGGATGAGGAGTTTTTTGCGGATTTGAAACTAAGTTTGTCTGACGAAGATCAACTTTGCAAAAAGAGACAAAAGATTGACAAATATATGCTTCCCAAATGAACAGGGAGGAATTTGTCGGACGAGATTAATTTTGCTGGAGAGAAAGAGAGAGAGAGAGAGACTCTGTCTAACGAACACCAATTTTGTAGTAGAAGGGAAAGATTGATGAAGATCTACTTCGCTAGCGAGCAGACGGAATTTGACAAATTTCCACTTCGATGGTGAGGGGAGTTGTGTGTCATTCTAAAATCTGAAAAGTTGACGAAAATATACTTCACAGGTCCGACGGGTCGGACTTCACCGCAGAGTTGGAAGGAGTGCTTTCAACGAAGACTTCGCGGAGGAAGATTAACGAAGATATATTTCGCTAACGAAAATAATATCGGCCAAATACAACACTGAAGAAGATCAACTTTGCAATTAAAAAGATTGATTAAGATATACTTCCCAGGTGAACGTGTAGGAGTTTGCCAGACAAGATGAACTTCGCAGGTGAGAGGAAGGTTTGTTTGACGAAAATCAACTTTGCAAAAAGAGACAAAAGATTGACAAATATATGCTTCCCAGATGAACAGGGAGGAGTTTGTCGAACAAGATTAATTTTGCTGGAGAGAGAGAGTCTGTCTAACGAACACCAATTTTGTAGTAGGGGGGAAAAATTGATGAAGATCTACTTCGCTAGTTAACAGACGGAATTTGACAAATTTCGACTTCGATGCTGAGGGGAGTAGTATGTCATTCTAAAATCTGAAAAGTTGACGAAAATATACTTCACAGGTCGACGGGTCGAATTTCACCGCAGAGTTGGAAGGAGTGCTTTCAACGAAGACTTCGGGGAGAAAGATTAACGAAGATATATTTCGCTAACGAAAATAATATCGGCCAAATACAACTCTAAAGAAGATCAACTTTGCAATTAAAAAGATTGATTAAGATATACTTCCCAGGTGAACGTGTAGGAGTTTGCCAGACAAGATGAATTTCGCTGGTGAGAGGAAGGTTTGTTTGACGAAGATCAACTTTGCAAAAAGGGACAAAAGATTGACCAATATATGCTTCCTAGATGAACAGGGAGGAGTTTGTCGAACGAGATTAATTTTGCTGGAGAGAGAGAGAGTCTGTCTAACGAACACCAATTTTGTAGTAGGGGAAAAGATTGATGAAGATCTACTTCGCTAGAGAGCAGACGGAATTTGACAAATTTCGACTTCGATGGTGAGGGGAGTAGTGTGTCATTCTAAAATCTGAAAAGTTGACGAAAATATACTTCACAGGTGCGACGGGTCGAACTTCAGTGCAGAGTTGGAAGGAGTGCTTTCAACGAAGACTTCGCGGAGGAAGATTAACGAAGATATATTTCGCTAACGAAAATAATATCGGCCAAATACAACACTGAAGAAGGTTAGGTGGCAACCCGATGTATCAATTTCTCTAGCTAGAGGTCGGAGTTCGTTTGATGAAGATCGACCACGCGAAAATAATGTCGACCAAATACAACAACTTTTTTAAGTGGAGTTTTTAACCTGAGAGGGATGAGGAGTTTGTCTAACGAAGACCAATTTTATAGTCGACGAAACAGATTGACGAACATCTAATTCGCTAGCGAGTGGGCGGAGTTTATCTGATGAAGTTCGACTTTAATGGCGAGGGAAGGAGTGTGTCTGTGCTAATGTCGGCCAAAACACAGAAACTCGTTGAATTTAAATATATCTAACGAAGATCAATTTTGCAGGCGATGCGAAATGACTGACGAAGATATAGTTCTGAGATGAAGTAGGAAAAGTTTGTATGACGAGATGAAGATCTACTTCGCTAGCGAGGAATCGGAGTTTATCTTACCAAGATCTACGTCTCTAGAGAGGGTGGAGTATTTCCTGCGAAAATTTCTCGAAGATGATGTCGACCTATTTTGCAGGCGATGCGAAATGACTGACGAAGATATAGTTCTGAGATGAAGGAGGAAAAGTTTGTGTGACGAGACGAAGATCTACTTCGCTAGCGAGGAATCGGAGTTTATCTTACCAAGATCTACGTCTCTAGAGAGAAAGAAATTTTCTCGAAGATTATGTCGACCAAATAAAACAACTCCTTCAAATGGAATTTATAAAACGTCGATCATCCTAGCAGACGAGATGGAAGATTGACGATCATATTGTATCCAAATGAACGGGGAGGAGTTTGTCTGACGAGATGATCTTCGCTGTAGAAGGAGGAGGGGAGAAAGATTGACCTATACGAGTAAGTACTTCGCATGCGAAAGTGTGTCATGCTAAACTTTCTTCAACGTTATGTCGATACAGCCACTTTTAAAAGGATCAACTTTGCAGGCGCGGCAAAAGACTGATGAAGATATACTTTCCAGATTAACAGGGAGGAGTTTGTCTGAAGTGATAAATTTCGCTAGAGTGGGAGGAGTAGGCTGTGTGACGAAGACCAATTTTACAGGTGAGGACAAAGATTGGCAAATATTTACTTCGCTAGCGTATGGACGGAGTTTGTTTGACGAAGATCGACATCGCTGTCAACTGGATGAGTGTGTCACACTAAAGTCTCTCGAAGATATTGTCGGGAAAATACAACAACTCCTTGAAACAACTCACACGGAAATCAACTATGCAGACGATCCAGAAGATTGACTACGATATAATCCCAAGATGAAAGGGGAGGAGTTTGTCTTACAAGATGAATCAACTTTACAGGTGAGGAGAAGGATTGACGATGATATAATTCTCAGATGAATGAGGAAGAGTTTGTCTGACGAGAAGAATTTAGCTGCGGAAGAAGAAGAAGAAGAAATTTGTCTGACGAAGACCAATTTTACAGGCGAGGAGAAAGATGGACAAAGATATAATTTGCTAGAGAAGGGATAGTGTTTTTTATACCCTCCACCATAGGATGGGGGTATATTAACTTTGTCATTCCGTCGTGGGTCGTGGTGAAATTCTGAGTCGATCTAAGCATGTCCGTCCGTCCGTCTGTTGAAATCTCGCTAACTTCCGAACGAAACAAGCTATCGACTTGAAACTTGGCACGAGTTGTTGTTATTGATGTAGGACGGATGGTATTGCAAATGGGCCATATCGGTCCACTTTTACGTATAGCCCCCATATAAACGTACCCCCAGATTTGGCTTGCGGAGCCTCTAAGAAAAGCAAATTTTATCCGATCCGGCTGAAATTTGGTACATGGTGTTAACATATCCGATCCGGCTGAAATTTGGTACAGGGTGTTGATATATGGTCTCTAATAACGATGCGAAAATTGATCCAAATCGGTCCATAATTATATATAGCCCCATATAAACTGATCCCCAGATTTGGCCTGCGGACCCTCAAAGAGAAGCAAATTTCATCCGATCCGCCTGAAATTTGGTACATAGTGTTGGTATATGGTCTCTAACAACCATGCAAAAATTCGTCCACATCGGTCCATAATTATATATAGCCCCCATATAAACTGATCCCCAGATTTGGCTTGCGGACCCTCAAAGAGAAGCAAATTTCATCCGATCCGCCTGAAATTTGGTACATGGTGTTGGTATATGGTCTCTAACAACCATGCACAAATTGGTCCACATCGGTCCATAATTATATATAGTCCCCATACAAACCGATCCCCAGATTTGGCTTGCGGAGTCTCAAAGAGAAGCAAATTTCATCCGATCGGCTTAAATTTGGCACATGGTGTTGGTATATGGTCTCTAACAACCATGCAAAAATTAGTCCACATCGGTTCACAATTATATATAGCCCCCATATAAACCGATCCCCAGATTTGGCTTGCGGAGCCTTTAAGAGAAGCATATTTCATCCGATCCGGTTCAAATTTGGAACATGGTGTTAGTATATGGTCTCTAACAACCATGCAAAAATTGGTCCACATCGGTCCATAATTATATATAGCCCCCATATAAACCGATCACCCGATTTGGCTTGCGGAGCCTCAAAGAGAAGCAAATTTCATCCGATCCGGCTGAAATTTGGTACATGATGTTGGTATATGGTCTCTAACAACCATGCAAAAATTGGTCCATATCGGTCCTTAATTATATATAGCCCCCATATAAACCGATCCCCAGATTTGGCTTGTGGAGCCTCTAAGAGAAGCATACACAGAAAAAAATATCACCAAAATATTTCCAATTAAAAAGTTAATTGAAGTTGAAAATTCTTTCAATTAATAAATTAATTGATACAATTAACTTTTTAATCGTGATAGAAACATTAAGTTAATTAAGTCAATGATTGATATTTTTAAAATGTTTAATTAAAAAATTAATTGATACAATTAACTTTTTAATCAAATTCGGAAGACTTAAAAAAGTGCTGATTTTTTTTACTTTTTTAATTAAAAATGTATTTCAAACAATCATTTGTTAATCCAAATAAAAACTCTAAGCCAATCTAACTAAGTAATTAAAAATAGTTACCTTTTTTAATTAATAAATTAATTGTGTTTTGCAATCAACATCAATTAAATTTTTAATTGAATCAATTAAAAAATTAATTGAATTTTGCTGAAAAAATCAATTAATTTTTTAATCAAGAATTTTTTCTATGCCCAATTAAAACTGTGATTGATACTATCATTTTCGTGATTGAAGACATTTCAATTAAAAAATTAATTGGATCAATTAATTTGATGATTGAATCAGAGAAAAATTTTTTTGTGTGTATTTCATCCGATCCGGCTGAAATTTGGTACATGGTGTTGGTATATGGTCTCTAACAATTATTCAAAAATTGGTCCACATCGGTCCTAAATTATATATAGCCCCCATATAAACCGATCCCCAGATTTGGCTTGCGGAGCCTCAAAGAGAAGCAAATTGCATCCGATCCGGCTGAAATTTGGTACATGGTATTGGTATATGGTCTCTAACAACCGTGCAAAAATTGGTCCACATCGGTTCATAATTATATATAGCCGCCATATAAACCGATCCCCAGATTTGGCTTGCGAAGTCTCCAAGAGAAGCAAATTTCATCCAATCCGGTTGTAATTTGGAACATGGTGTTAGTATATGATCTTTAACAACCGTGCCAGAATTGGTCCATATCGGTCCATAATTATATATAGCCCCCATATAAACCGTTCTCCAGATTTGACCTCCGGAGCCTCTTGGAGGAGCAAAATTCATCCGATCCGGTTCAAATTAGGAACGTGGTGTTAGTATATGGCCGCTAACAACCATACCAAAATTGGTCCATATCGGTCATCAGGCGGAGATCAACTTTGCAGGCGAGGCAAATGATTGAGTGAACGGGGAGAAGTTTGTCTGACGTGACGAACTTCACGGGAGAGGGAGGAGGAGTTTGTCTAAAGATACTGTAGCAAATTTATCGAACTGAAAGGGTGATAAGGATGATCGCACATTAGTGGATAATGGATTTAAGCACGGATCTGGAAATGTCTTTCGGACAGATTGGAAATGATCACACGCCTCTAGTGGACGGACAACGGACTATGGGACATGTGGCAAGAGTGATTGCATATCCTTAGCCGATGAATGCAAGAAAAGGCGGAACTGGAGAGGTCGCTCTCCTCAAATTTACGAGTGACGAACTAAGGAAATGTGACACCACGATGATCGCACATTCGTAGATGATGAACTATAGCACGGATCTGGAGAGGTCGGAGACCTCTTTCGGACAGACTAGATAACACGCGAGTGGAGCAATCGCACACCTCTAGTGGACGGACAACGGACTAAGGGAGATGAGGCTAGAGTGATCACACACACCCAGAGAAGGAATATGATCACCTCAAACATGTTTTAAGAGCAAAATGTTATTTTTGGGTGGTGACCATGTAACATGGTTTTCGCAACCATGTTCTTTTCTTGGAAATCATGTATCTGATTTTGGCAAGCAGGTTATATTTGACGAGAAAATAACATTTTAATGACAAACATGTTACATGGTCACCGTACAAAAATAACATTTTGCTCTTGAAACATGTTTGAGGTGATCATATTCCTTCTCTGCGTGCACCCTTGACTGATGGATGGAATAAAACGCTGTTTTATTCCATCCCGTAGTTTACGAGTGACATACTAAGGAACAAGTGACTAGAGATATCTCACGCATCTACTGAGTGGAGTGCCGATAAACTTCGTCTTGTGATTATCGGCACTTTGCTTTTTGTTTGCAGGCGTAGCTAAGATATGCTTCCCAGGTGAACAAGGAGGAGTTTGTCCGACGAGACGAACTTCATTGAAGAGGGAGAAGGAGTTTCTCTAACGACGGACAATTTTGAAGAAGATCTGAGAAGAGAAGATCTACTTCGCTAAAGAGAGGGCGGACTATGCCAATCGATCTTCTGGGACATTCTTAGGGAGTACTCCATTATCGTCTGCAGTTCAGTAATTACAATTTACCTTTAACCTCAATCTATGTAAACATTAAATTCGATTTACCACCATTTTAGGCCTAGTGCAAAAATCATTTGCAAAATCCATATATTCGGTCCTCGCCGGAATGTCTGGTGTGCGATCCTAAAGGTTCCATAAAATTAATTCTGGACAATATTTTTTTCTGCGGTTCCCGTAATTTCATAATTTTGTTGATGAAGTTTTCATGAATTGAAATTGTTCTGTAAACACAGTAACAAATTTTTGTCTTCAAACCATTGGTTACATGTAAGTGAGCAGGCATTTGTGTTAATTCCATCAGCACCATACCATACACAATAATTGTGAAAAATACATAATTTGATTTCAAAACATTTGTGGTTGATAAGAGAAATGTTGTTTCCGTTTTGTGAAAGCGGAAATTCAATCAATTATAAAATAAATTAAATTTAAAAATTGTGCTTAAGTTTAGACTTAAGCTCATACATAAAAATTATTTGGTAGATGAGGATGATCCCTAAACGTATGAATGATTTGAGTTTAAAGCTTGATTAGAATACCAGCTCACATTTTAAAAACAAGTAAGGAAAGTCTAAAGTCGGGCGGGGCCGACTATATTATACCCTGCACCATTTTGTAGATCTAAATTTTCGATACCATATCACATCCGTCAAATGTGTTAGGGGGCTATATACAAAGGTTTGTCCCAAATACATACATTTAAATATCACTCGATCTGGACAGAATTTGATAAACTTCTACAAAATCTATAGACTCAAAATTTAAGTCGGCTAATGCACTAGGGTGGAACACAATGTTAGTAAAAAAACCGATTTCAACCAAATTGGGCACGCATAGCTACAATGCTAATTCTACTCCCTGTACAAAATTTCAACTAAATCGGAGTAAAAAATTGCCCTCTGTGGTCATATGAGTGTAAATCGGGCGAAAGCTATATATGGGAGCTATATATAAATCTGAACCGATTTCATTCAAATTTGGCACGCATAGCTAGAATGCTTAATCTACTCCCTGTGCAAAATTTCAACCAAATTGGACCAAAAACCTGGCTATTAGAACCATATTAGTCCATATCGGGCGAAAGATAGATATGGGAGCTATACCTAAATCTGAATAGATTTCACCCAAATTTGGCACGCATAGCTACAATGCTAAATCTTCTCCCTGTGCAAAATTTCAACCAAATTGGGCCAATACTCTGGCTTTTAGGACCATATTAGTCCATATCGGGCGAAAGATATATATGGGAGCTATATCTAAATCTGAACCGATTTCAATCAAATTTTGTACACTTGACTATACTACTAATTGTACTCCTAGTGCAAAATTTCAACCAAATTCGGCCACAAATCTGGCTTCTGGGGCCACATAAGTCCATATCGGGCGAAAGATATGTATGGGAGCTATATCTAAATCTGAACCGATTTCAATCAAATTTTGCACACTTGACTATACGTCTAAGTGTTATGTTTGTACAAAATTTCAAGCAAATCGGTATAAAACTCTGGCTGCTGGGTCCATATTAGTGCATATCGGGCGAAAGATATATATGGGAGCTATATCTAAATCTGAACCGATTTCTTCCAAAATTAATAGGGTTCTATTCTGACCCAAATTAGGAACATGTGTCAAATTTGAAGGTGATTGGACTTAAATTGCGACCTAGACTTTGATCACAAAAATGTGTTCACAGACAGACGGACGGACAGACGGACATGATTATATCGACTCAGGAGCCCACCCTGAGCATTATTGCCAAAGACACCATGTGTCTATCTCGTCTCCTTCTGGGTGTTACAATCATATGCACTAACTTATAATACCCTGTTCCACAGTGTGGCGCAGGGTATAAATATGGGAAACGTTTAAATCTGAAGCAATTTTAAGGAAACATCGAAAAAGCTTATTTATGATTTATCGCTCGATATATATGTATTAGAAGTTTAGGAAAATTAGAGTCATTTTTACAACTTTTCGACTAAGCAGTGGCGATTTTACAAGGAAAATGTTGGTATTTTGACCATTTTTGTCGAAATCAGAAAAACATATATATGGGAGCTATATCTAAATCTGAACCGATTTCAACCAAATTTGGCACGCATAGCTACAATGCTAATTCTACTCCCTGTGCAAAATTTCAACTAAATCGGAGTAAAAAATTGGCCTATGTGGACATATGAGTGTAAATCGAGCCTTTAGTATAGATCTGGCTGGGAGAGTTAACTCAATTTTGGGCCCTTTATGCTAACTCCTTATGGAGAAAACATTTGGGAAATTTCCTCTTACAAATTGAATCATCTTTTCTCCCACTGTACATCATCTTTTCATATAACTTACAAGTCCCTTAATCTTATTTTTATTTTTATTTACTATGTAACAAAACGAAATAAAAATAAGATTAAGGGACTTGTAAGTTATATGAAAAGATGATGTACAGTGGGAGAAAAGATGATTCAATTTGTAAGAGGAAATTTCCCAAATGTTTTCTCCATAAGGAGTTAGCATAAAGGGCCCAAAATTGAGTTATCTCTCCCAGCCAGATCTATACTAAAGGCTGTGGAATGGTTCAATCGCCCGAACCGAAACATGTACAGTCCAGGCGTGTATAGATTGGTATCTGGCGTTTTCTTTTCAATGGCTCTATTAACCATGTTCCTTAATCTATATCTGTCCATAAAGCTCGAAAAATAATTGTATAAGTAGATACAATGCATTTGGACGTCAATTGCCTGTTTCGGTATCAGGCTAACATGTAATATAATTTTTATAGAAATAAAATGTTGTCCAAATTTTTATACCCTGCTCCACACTGTGGAACACGGTATTATAAGTTAGTGCATATGTTTGCAACACCCAGAAGGAGACGAGATAGACACATGGTGTCTTTGGCAAAAATGCTCAGGGTGTGCTCTTGAGTCGATATAGCGATGTCCGTCTGTCCGTGAACACATTTTTGTAATCAAAGTCTAGGTCGCAGTTTTACTCCAATCGACTTCAAATTTGGCACAAGTATGTGTTTTGGCTCAGAATAGATCCCGATTGATTTTGGAAGAAATCGGTTCAGATTTAGATATAGCTCCCATATATATATTTCGCCCGATATGGACTTATATGGCCCCAGAAGCCAGAGTTTTACCCTAATTAGCTTAAAATTTTGCACAAGAAGAACAATTAGTACTATAGTCAAGTGTTGCAAATTTTATTGAAATCGGTTCAGATTTAGATATAGCTCCCATATATATCTTTCGCCCGATATGGACTAATACGGTCCCAGAAGCCAGAGTTTTACCCCAATTTGGTCGAAATATTGCGCAGGGAGTAGAATTAGCATTGTAGCTATGCGTGCTAAATTTGGTTGAAATCGGTTCAGATTTAGATATAGCTCCCATATATAACTTTCGCCCGATTTACACTCATATGACCACAGAGGCCAATTTTTAACTCCGATGTAGTTGAAATTTTGCACAGGGAGTAGAATTGGCATTGTTGCTATGCGTGCCAACTTTGGTTGAAATCGGTTCAGATTTAGATATAGCTCCCATATATAGCTTTCGCCCGATTTACACTCATATGACCACAGAGGCCAATTTTTAACTCCGATGTAGTTGAAATTTTGCACAGGGAGTAGAATTGGCATTGTTGCTATGCGTGCCAAATTTGGTTGAAATCGGTTCAGATTTAGATATAGCTCCCATATATAGCTTTCGCCCGATTTACACTCATATGACCACAGAGGCCAATTTTTGCTCCGATTTAGTTGAAATTTTGCACAGGGAGTAGAATTAGCATTGTAGCTATGCGCGCCAAATTTGGTTGAAATCGGTTCAGATTTAGATATAGCTCCCATATATATGTTTTTCTGATTTCGACAAAAATGGTCAATATACCAACATTTTCCCTGTAAAATCGCCACTGCTTAGTCGAAAAGTTGTAGAAATGACTCTAATTTTCCCAAACTTCTAATACATATATATCAAGCGATAAATCATAAATAAACTTTTGCGATGTTTCCTTAAAATTGCTTCAGATTTAAATGTTTCCCATATTTTTTTTTTACTAAAATTGTGTTCGACCCTAGTGCATTAGCCGACATAAATTTTGAGTATATGGATTTTGTAGAAGTTTATCAAATTCTGTCCAGATCGAGTGATATTTAAATGTATGTATTTGGGACAAACGTTTCTATATAGCCCCCAACACATTTGACGGATGTGGTATGGTATCGCAAATTTAGATCTACCAGGTGGTGCAGGGTATAATATAGTCGGCCCCGCCCGACTTTAGACTTTCCTTACTTGTCTACAGATATAAAATTTTGACAAAATTTTCTATAGGAATAAAATTGTGACAAAAATTTCTATGGAAATAAAATTTTGACCAAATTTTTTATAGAAATAAAATTTTGACAAAATTTTCTGTAGAAATCAAATTTTGACAAGATTTTCTATAGAAATAAAATTTTGACAAAATTTTCTATAGAAATAAAATATTGACATAATGTTCTATAGAAATCAAATTTGGACTAAATTTTCTATAGAAATAGAATTTTGACAAAATTTTCGATAGAAATAAAATTTTGACAAATATTTTCTGTAGAAATACAATTTTGACAAAATTTTCTATAGAAATAAAATTTTAAAAAAATTTCTATAGAAATAAAATTTTGACAAAATTTTCTATAGAAATAAAATTTTTCAATAGGAATAAAATTGTGACAAAAATTTCTATATTTTTTTTTTATATAAATGGCAACATTTTCTATAGAAATAAAATTTTGACAAAATTTTGTTTCGAAACAAAAATTTGACAAATTTTGATATAGAAATAAAATTTTGACAAAATTTTCTATAGAAATAAAATTTTGACAAAATTTTCTGTACAAAAAAAAATTTAACAAAATTTGATATAGAATTATTTCTATATGCAAAATTTTGCAACAGGAATAAACTTTTGACAAAATTTTCTATAGAAATAAAATTTTGATAAAATTTTCTATAGAAATCAAATTTTGACAAGATTTTCTATAGAAATAAAATTTTGACAAAATTTTCTATAGAAATAAAATATTGACATAATGTTCTATAGAAATCAAATTTGGACTAAATTTTCTATAGAAATCAAATTTTGTGACAAAATGTTTTATAGAAATAAAATTTTGACAAATATTTTCTGTAGAAATAAAATTTTGACAAAATTTTCTATAGAAATGAAATTTTAACAAAATTTTCTATAGAAATAAAATTTTGACAAAATTTTCTATAGAAATAAAGTTTTTCAATAGGAATAAAATTGTGACAAAAATTTCTATGGAAGTAAAATTTTGACAAAATTTTTTTATAGAAATACAATTTTGACAAAATTTTCTATATAAAAACATAATTTTTTTTTGTGTTTGCTAGTTTTTTTTTGTGGTAAAATTTTCTCCAAACTTTTGTAGATTATTTTTGTCTCGAGTGGCAATTGTGAAAAAATCCCTAAATTTGTGATAAAAAATGAAAATCCCTACGCTTGTTATTTTAGGAAAAACTCCCTGTGGAAAATAATATTCCCTACTTTTACCATCATTGCTTCTGTGCCAAGAATATTGGTATTTAATGACAGTCGTTATCTGTTGGGTTCATCAAATCCGTGAAGGATATTATCATTAAAAACTTATAATCGTTTTTAATTATGGTCCTTTCTCTACCAAGTGCCAAGTATCCATTCATTCCAAGACATAGTTTATTTGGTTTTTGATATAGTCACCTCCATCCTTTTGAGGAAGTGTATTTTCCTGTTTGTTTTTCTCCACAAGGGCTGATACGGTTGATGCTCCTGATACTCTCTACGTGCTGGCGGTTATTTTTCATAGCTTTCACGTTGGAATGTATTCTCTTTTTCTATGCCATGGTGTATTTGTAAAGATAACAACCAAGTGTGGAAGTGAATCCTATCAAGCTAGAGTATGGGCAAACATTAGTTATGAATAATTTATTAGCAAACACTATTAGTGTCACCAGCCTCGACATTATTCTCTACTTTTGCCATTGGCACCAAAGAGCATCCAAAAGCATATGCACAGCAACATCTCGGGGTCTATGTATCAGCAACACATTGTGGAAGCCATTGGTATCACAGGATACCAAATTATCATTATAAACACTTACAGTTACAGTCACTAGTATGGCGTAGTAAGCTCATCATTGTGTATGGGTTCTTGCTCAAAATTTTGACTTATAGACAATTTTGTAAAAATTTTATTTCTATAGAAAATTTTGTCAAAATTTTATTTCTATAGAAAATTTTGTCAAAATTTTATTTCTATAGAAAATTTTGCCAAAATTTTATTTCTATAGAAAATTTTGTCAAAATTTCATTTCTATAGAAAATTTTGTCAAAATTTTATTTCTATAGAAAATTTTATCAAAATTTTATTTCTATAGAAAATTTTGTCAAAATTTTATTTCTATAGAAAATTTTGTCAAAGTTTTATTGCTATATCAAAATTTTTCAAAATTTTATTTCTATAGAAAATTTTATCAAAATTTTATTTCTATAGAAAATTTTGCCTAAATTTTATTTCTATAGAAAATTTTGTCAAAATTTCATTTCTATAGAAAATTTTTTTAAAATTTTATTTCTATTGAAAATTTTATTTCTATAGAAAATTTTGTCAAAATTTTATTTCTATAGAAAATTTTGTCAAAGTTTTATTGCTATATCAAAATTTTGTCAAAGTTTTATTGCTATATCAAAATTTTTCAAAATTTTATTTCTATAGAAAATTTTATCAAAATTTTATTTCTATAGAAAATTTTGCCTAAATTTCATTTCTATAGAAAATTTTATCAAAATTTTATTTCTATAGAAAATTTTATCAAAATTTTATTTCTATAGAAAATTTTGTCAAAATTTTATTTCTATAGAAAATTTTGTCAAAATTTTATTTCTATAGAAAATTTTGTCAAAATGTTATTTCTATAGAAAATTTTGTCAAAGTTTTATTTCTATAGAAAATTTTGTCAAAATTTTATTTCTATAGAAAATGTTGTCAAAATTTTATTCTATAGAAAATTTTGTCAAAAGTTTATTCCTGTTGCAAAATTTTGCAAACATTTTATTTCTATATCAAATTTTGTTAAAATTTGTTTTGTACAGAAAATTTTGTCAAAATTTGATTTCTATAGAAAATTTTATCAAACTTTTATTTCTATAGAAAATTTTGTCAAAATTTTATTTCTATAGAAAATTTTGTCAAAATTTTATTTCTATAGAAAATTTTATCAAAATTTTATTTCTATAGAAAATTTGGTCAAAATTTTATTTCTATATCAAAATTTGTCAAATTTTTGTTTCGAAACAAACTTTTGTCAAAATTTTATTTCTATAGAAAATGTTGTCATTTATATAAAAAAATATATAGAAATTTTTGTCAAAATTTTGTTTCTATAGAAAATATTGTCAAAATTTCATTTCTATAAAAAATTTTATTTCTATAGAAAATTTTGTCAAAATGTTATTTCTATAGATAAATTTGCCAAAAGTTGATTTCTATACAATATTTTGTCAACATTTCATAGAAAATTTAGTCAAACTTTTATATCTATAGAAAATTTTATCAACATTTTATTTCTATAGAAAATGCCGGATACCAATCTACACAAGCCCGACTGTACACATGTTTCATCGCTGGCTAGTTCGAGTTTCCAGCCTGCATTTTTTTCAGGCTAATATAAAAATAATGAATTTAATTAATCTAAAATTATTTTTTTTTGTAGTGACTTACCCATATGTCATCTGCAGGAGAATTTAGTACATACAGGACCCTGTTTCATTACGTGCATCTCTGGAATTCAGTTAACGTTTTGAAATTCGTTTATTCATAGATGAATGCAATTTGTCATCTGAATACAAATTATTTGCCCATGGGTGTACAATACTCCATTTTTACCCCATATAGCAAAATTAGGTTATTCCATTTCATCGCAACTTAAACAGTCCCAATTGGAATATGGAACCATTGCACAAGGGGAATGGTCTCAATTCTTTGTACCAAACATTTGAGGATGTTTTCGTTCCCCAAGGATATTTTCATTCAATCGAAAATGGCTGTTGATAGGGCACTTCATTCAACGATGTACATAGGTCTTTAACCTTCTTCTGAGTATGGCACGAAGAAGGGCCCCAATGTTGGAAACTAACTACAAATATTTATGTTTTTCCATCACAAACATTGACTTTAAAGTGTGCAAACAAGAGAAAAAGTTTCTTTTTTTCCATAATATATGTAAAGTTAGCTAAAGGATATACTAAATTTGATAAACTAAAATTTTGACAAAATTTTCTACAGAAATAAAATTTTGACAAAAATTTCCATAGGAACACAATTTTGACAAAATTTTCCATAGGAATAAAATTTTGACAAAATTTTCCACAGAAATAAAATGTTGACAAAATTTTCTGGAGAAATAAAATTTTGACAAAATTTTCTACAGAAATAAAATTTTGACAAAATTTTCTATAGAAATTAAATTTTGACAAAATTTTCTATAGAAATTAAATTTTTACAAAATTTTCTATAGAAATTAAATTTTGACAAAATTTTCTGGAGAAATAAAATTTTGGCAAAATTTTCTATGGAAATAAAATTTTGACAAAAGTTTGTATAGAAATCATATTTTGACTAAATTTCCTATTGAAATCAATTTTAGAGAAAATTTTTTATATAAATAAATTTTTGACAAAATTTTCTATAGAAATTTTCTATATAAAATTTTTCATAGAAATACAATATTGACAAAATTTTCTACAAAAAAAATGTTGTCAAAATTTTAATTCTATAGAAAATTTTGTCAAAATTTTATTTCAATAGAAAATTTTGTAAAAATTTTATTTCTATAGAAAATTTTGTAAAAATTCTATTTCTATAGAAAGTTTTGTCAAAATTTTATTTCTATAGAAAATTTTGTCAAAATTTTATTTCTATAGAAAATTTTGTCAAAATTTTATTTCTATAGAAAATTTTGTCAAAATTTTATTTCTATAGAAAATGTTGTCATTTATATAAAAAAATATAGAAATTTTTGTCAAAATTTTGTTCCTATAGAAAAATTTGTCAAAATTTCATTTCTATAGAAAATTTTGTCAAAATTTTCTACAGAAATTAAATTTTGACAAAATTTTCTGGAGAAATAAAATTTTGGCAAAATTTTCTATGGAAATAAAATTTTGACAAAATTTTGTATAGTAATCAAATTTTGACTAAATTTCCTATTGAAATCAATTTTAGAGAAAATTTTTTATATAAATAAATTTTTGACAAAATATTCTATAGACATTTTCTATACAAAAATTTTCATAGAAATACAATATTGACAAAATTACAAAAAAAAAAAAAAAAAAAAAAATAACAAAATTTTCTAAAACATTTTCACAAAATTTTCCATAGAAATAAAATTTTTGCAAAATTTTCTATGGAAATAAAATTTTGACAAAATTTTGTATAGAAATAAAGTTTTTACAAATTTCCTA
Organism: Haematobia irritans; assembly: GCF_050003625.1. Taxonomy (NCBI): domain Eukaryota; kingdom Metazoa; phylum Arthropoda; class Insecta; order Diptera; family Muscidae; genus Haematobia; species Haematobia irritans. Next base: position 197,204,573 of record NC_134400.1, on the reverse strand, counting down.
TTGAAATCAATTTTAGAGAATTTTTTTATATAAACAAATTTTTGATAAAATTTTTGATAGACATTTTCTATATAAAATTTTCTATAGAAATAAAATTTTGACAAAATTTTCTATAGAAATAAAATTTTGACAAAATTTTCTATAGAAATAAAATTTTGACAAAATTTTCTATAGAAATAAAATTTTGAAAATTTTTCTACAGACATAAAATTTTCACAAAATTTTCTGGAGAAGTAAAATTTTGGCAAAAATTTCTATGAAAACAAATTTTGAAAAACAAATTTCTATAAAAAAAAATCTTAACAAAATTTTCTAAAATATTTTCACAAAATTTTCCATAGAAATAAAATTTTGAGAAAATTTTCTATGGAAATAAAATTTTGAGAAAATTTTCTATGGAAATAAAATTTTGACAAAATTTTGTATAGAAATCAAATTTTGACTAAATTACTTATTGAAATCAATTTTAGAGAAAAAAAATGTATATAAATAAATTTTTGACAAAATTTTCTATATAAAATTTTTCATTGGAATACAATATTGACAAAATTTCTTATAGAAATAAAATGTTGACAAAATTTTCTACAGAAATAAAATTTTCATAACATTTTCTGGAGAAGTAAAATTTTTTCAAAAATAAAATTTTGAAAAACAAATTTCTATAAAAAAAAATTTTAACATAATTTTCTAAAATATTTTCACAAAATTTTCCATAGAAATAAAATTTGAGAAAATTTTCTATGGAAATAAAATTTTGACTAAATTTCCTATTGAAATCAATTTTAGAGAATTTTTTTTATATAAATAAATTTTTGATAAAATTTTCGATAGAAATTTTCTATATAAGATTTTTCATAGGAATACAATATTGACAAAATTTTCTATAGAAATAAAATTTTGAAAAAATGTTCTATAGAAAAAAACTTTTAACAAAATTTTCTAAAACATTTTCACAAAATTTTCCATAGAAATTAAATTTTGACAAAATTTTCTTAGAAATAAAATTCTGACAAAATTTTGTACAGAAATAAAATTTTTACTAAATTGCCGATTGCAATCAATTTTGAGAAAATTTTTTATATAAATAAATTTTTGACAAAATTTTCGATAGAAATTTTCTATATAAAATTTTTCGTAGGAATACAATATTGACAAAATTTTCTATAGAAATAAATTTTATTTATTCTACAGAAATAAAATTTTGTCAAAATTTTATTTTTATACAAAATTTTGACAAAATTTTCTGGAGAAATAAAATTTTGGCAAAATTTTGTATAGAAATAAAATTTTGACAAAATTGTGTATAGAAATAAAATTTTGACTAAATTTCCGATTGAAATCAATTTTTGAGAACATTTTTTATATACATAAATTGTTGACAAAATTTTCTATAGAAATAAAATTTTGAGAAAATCTAATATATAAAAATAAGTCGGGGTTTCCTTCCTGACGCAATAACTCCAGAACGTACCAACCGATTTCCGGTTTTGCATTCGTTGGAAAGGTCTCGAACTCTGTGAGATTTATAACAAAGAAAATTCAAAAAAAGTTTCAACGTAAAAGCTGGAAAATCTTTTTTTTACATACAGCACACATCACAAAAATTTATAATTTGAGTTCATCGCAGTTGCTTTTGTTATAAAATAATCTTATGTTTACACATGAAAAATGTTCGGAGAACGTAGAGGGTAATCATATGGTAAAAATAGGGTACCTCATTTCTTGATATGTGGTGTTGGAAGGGGACATCCCCCTTGCCCGAACTTTTCAAAATTGGGCCAAAGTTCTCCGATTTTGGTGATATTTCTGATTTATTTTTCGATATTTGGTCGCGGAGGTGGACCACCCCTTTATACAATTTTTGTTTTAAGTACAATAAAAAACAAAAATTCTCTGATTTACTTGAGATTTACAGATAACACGCCGTGAGGTTATGAATTTATTAGGGGGTACCTGATTTTTTAATATTTGGATGGTAAGGGGGACCTCCCCCTTGCCCAACTTGTTGAAAATTAAAACAAGATTATCCGATTTGCTTGAAATTTTCAGGGAAAGTTGAAGGCGGCGTCTAGGCAAAGGGCAGCTAATTTATTTTTGTCCGACGTGGCGTAGGGTATAGTGCATATGTTTGCAACACCCAGAAGAAGACGAGATAGACAAGTGGTGTCTTTGGCAAAAATGCTCAGGGTGGGCTCCTGAGTCGATTGATTTTGGAAGAAATCGGTTCAGATTTAGATATAGCTCCCATACATATATTTCGCCCGATATGGACTTATATGGCCCCAGAAGCCAGAGTTTTACTCTAATTGACTTAAAATGTTGCACAAGAAGAACAAGTAGTACTATAGTCAAGTGTGCAAAATTTTATTGAAATCGGTTCAGATTTAGATATAGCTCCCATACATATCTTTCGCCCGATATGGACTAATACGGTCCCCGAAGCCAGAGTTTTACCCCAATTTGGTTGAAATTTTGCACAAGGAGTACAATTAGTAGTGTAGTCAAGTGTGCCAAATTTTATTTAAATCGGTTCTGATTCAGATATAGCTCCCATATATATCGTTCGACCGATTTACACTCATATAACCACAGTGGTCACTTTTTTGCTCCGATTTATTTGAAATTTTGCACAGGGAGTAGAATTAGCTTGTTGCTATGCGTGCCAAATTTGGTTGAAATCGGTTTGGATTTAGATATAGCTCCCATATATATCTTTCGCCCGATATGGACTTATATGGCCCCAGAAGCCAGAGTTTTACCCCAATTTGGTTGAAATTTTGCACAGGGAGTACAATTAGTAGTGTTGTCAAGTGTGCCAAATTTTATTGAAATCGGTTCAGATTTAGATATAGCTCCCGTATATAGCTTTCGCCCGATTTACACTCATATGACCACAGAGGCCAATTTTTAACTCCGATTTAGTTGAAATTTTGCACAGGGAGTAGAATTAGCATTGTAGCTATGCGTGCCAAATTTGGTTGAAATCGGTTCAGATTTAGATATAGCTCCCATATATATGTTTTTCTGATTTCGACAAAAATGGTAAAAAATACCAACATTTTCCTTGTAAAATTGCCATTGCTTAGTCGAAAAGTTGTAAAAATGACTCCAATTTTCCTAAACTTCTAATACATATATATCGAGCGATAAATCATAAATAAACTTTTGCGAAGTTTCCTTAAGCTTGCATCAGGTTTGAATGTTTCCCATTCTTTGTTACTAACAGTGTGTTCCACCCTAGTGCAATAGCCGACTTAAATTTCTTCAAATTCCCCTTGACAAACCACACTTGAATGTAACAGGAGATGTGGAAGATTGTCCAACGATTTGAATACAGAACAGTTAAAAAACAAAAAATTGGTTGAAGCCGGTCCGTTTTACATCTGCATAACCGCCCTATTTCTGTATATAAACGAAAGAGCAAGTAGTCCGATTTTTTTGAAATGTACGGTACACGTGTGTGGAAACCAGCGCTGTGGAGCCGGAGTCGGAGTCTGATGATTTTGCTGGAGTCGGAGTCGTAAAAATTTTGCTCGACTCCGACTCCGTCTAAACCAAATGTTTTAAAACACTTCACATTTTTGTAACTAAGCAAGTTTTTACGCAAATTAGTTTCCATTGCGTTACTCATTCGATCAATGTACAGCATGATTGTAAATGAAAATCAACTTCCAATTACGGCTATCTTTTTATGTTTCCTAGAATGTTAGACTAGCAGATGGGCTGCATCGATCCATTTTAATGCCCATATCAATTTATTTGAAATATTTCGAACAATCGATATTATTTTTATTTCAATTTCTTTTAAGACTATATACATATGTGGAATATTGGCATAAAATTTTTTCAAAGTTGTTTTTTATAGAAAATTTTGTCAAAATGTTATTTCTATAAAAAGTTTTGTCAAAATTTTATTTCTATAGCAAATTTTGTGAAAAATTTATTTCTATAGAAAATTGAGTCAAAATTTTGTTTCTATAGAATATTATATAGAATATTTGCAAAATTTTATTTCTATAGAAAATTTTGCAAAATTTTGTTTGTTACACAAAAATATAATAAAAATTTAAGCCAACATTTTATTTCTATAGAAAATGTTGCCAAAATTTTATAGTAATAGATTTTTATATTAGAAAATTTGGTCAAAATTTTTTTTCTATAGAAAATTTCGTCAAAATTTTATAGTAATAGATTTTTATATTAGAAAATTTGGTCAAAATTTTATTTCTATAGAAAATTTTGTCAAAATTTTATAGTAATAGATTTTTTTATTAGAAAATTTGGTCAAAATTTTATTTCTATAGAAAATTTTGTCAAAATTTTATAGTAATAGATTTTTTTATTAGAAAATTTGGTCAAAATTTTATTTCTATAGAAAATTTTGTCAAAATTTTATAGTAATAGATTTTTATATTAGAATATTTGGTCAACATTTTTTTTCTATAGAAAATTTTGTCAAAATTTTATAGTAATAGGTTTTTTTTATTAGAAAATTTGGTCAAAATTTTATTTCTATAGAAAATTTTGTCAAAATTTTATTTCTATAGAAAATTTAATCAAAATTTTGTTTCTGTAGAATATTTTGTAGAATTTTAGTTACTACACAAAAATTGTTCTAAAATTATATTTTTATTGATAATTTTTCAAAATTTTATTTCTATAAGAAAAATTGTCAAATTTTATTTCTATAGCAAATTTTCGCAATTTTTTTTCTCACTGATACTGAAAATTTTATTACTACAGAAATATTTTTTATACCCTGCGCCACACTGTGGAACAGGGTATTATAAGTTAGTGCATATGTTTGTAACACCCAGTAGGAGACGAGATAGATACATGGTGTCTTTGGCAATAATGCTCAGGGTGGATCCCTGAGTCGATAGAACCATGTCCGTCTGTCCGTGTGTCCGTCCGTCCGTCTGTCTGTGAACACATTTTTGTGATCAAAGTCTAGGTCGCAATTTAAGTCCAATCGCCTTCAAATTTGGCACATGTTCCTAATTTTGGTCGGAATAGAACCCTATTGATTTTGGAAGAAATCGGTTCAGATTTAGATATAGCTCCCATATATATCTTTCGCCCGATATACACTAATATGGACCCAGCAGCCAGAGTTTTATACCGATTTGCTTGAACTTTTGTACAAACATAACACTTAGTCGTATAGTCAAGTGTGCAAAATTTGATTGAAATCGGTTCAGATTTAGATATAGCTCCCATATATATCTTTCGCCCGATATGGACTTATATGGCCCCAGAAGCCAGATTTTTGGCCAAATTTGGTTGAAATTTTGCACAGGGAGTAGATTTAGCATTGTAGATATGCCTGCCAAATTTGGTTGAAATCGATTCAGATTTAGATATAGCTCCCATATATATCTTTCGCCCGATATGGACTAATATGGTCAAAAAAGCCAGAGTTTTGGCCCAATATGGTTGAAATTTTGCACAGGGAGTAGATTTAGCATTGTAGATATGCCTGCCAAATTTGGTTGAAATCGATTCAGATTTAGATGTAGCTCCCATATATATCTTTCGCCCGATATACACTTATATATACCCAGAAGCCAGAGTTTTATCCCGATTAGCTTGAAATTTTGCACAAGGAGTACAATTGGTAGTATAGTCATGTGTGCCAAATTTGATTGAAATCGGTTCAGATTTAGATATAGCTTCCATATATATATTTCGCCCGATATGGACTTATATGTCCCCAGAAGCCAGAGTTTTGGCCCAATTTGGTTGAAATTTTGCACTAGGAGTACAATTAGTAATGTGTGCCAAATTTGATAGAAATCGGTTCAGATTTAGATATAGCTCCCATATATATGTTTTTCTGATTTCGACAAAAATGGTAAAAATACCAAAATTTTCCTTGTTAAATCGCCACTGCTTAGTCGAAAAGTTGTAAAAATTACTTTAATTTTCTTAAACTTCTAATACATATATATCGAGCAATTTTTTGCTAAAATTGTGTTCCACCCTAGTGCATTAGTCGACTTAAATTTTGAGTCTATAAATTTTGTAGAAGTCTATCACATTCTGTCAAAATCGAGTGATATTTAAATATATGTAGTTGGGACAAACCTGTATATATTCAGCACCCAACACGTTTGACGGATGTGATATGGTATCGAAAATTTACATCTACAAAGTGGTGCAGGGTATAATATAGTCGGCCCCGCCCGACTTTAGAATTTCCTTACTTGTTTCTATATAAAATTTAGTCAAAACTTTATTTCTATAGAAAATTTAATCAAAATTTTGTTTGTGAATATTTTGCAAAATTTTATTTCTATAGAAATTTTTTTAAAATTGTATTTCTATTGCTAATTTTTTAAACTTTTATTTTTATAAAAAATTTTGCCAAATTTTATTTCTATAAAAATTTTATTCAAAATTTTATTTCTATATATTTGGTCAAAATTTGATTTCTATAGAAAATTTTGCCAAAATTTTATTTCTATAGAAAATTTAGTCAAAATTTTATTTACTAGACAAACATTTTTCCAAAATTGTATTCAGTGAGCATACAATTTTGGAAAAATTTCTGCTAAGTCGAAAACTTGTAGAAATGACTCAAATTTTCAAATTTTTCAATGAATGAATCATAAATGCATTTTTGCGAAATTCTCTAAACAATTATAAATATTTCCCAAATATTGCCCTAGTTTTGTAGAAGTCTGATTTGAGATTTTATCAAAATGTAGATCTAAATACAAAGTTGTGCAGAGTACACCCAGAGATAGAATATGATCACCTCAAACATGTAACATGGTTTTCGCAACCATGTTATTTTATCGGAAATCATGTATCTGATTTCGGCAAGCAGGTTATATTTGACGAGAAAATAACATTTTAGTGACAAACATGTTACATGGTCACCATACAAAAATAACATTTTGCTCTTAAAACATGTTTGAGGTGATCATATTCCTTCTCTGCGTGTATATTATAATCGGCCCGCCCGACTTTAGACTTTCCTTGCATTTTTATTTTTCGTTAAAATTGTGTTACGTCCCATAACGTTAGATTTAAATTTTATGTACATAGATTTTGTAGAAGTATATACAATTTTGTCTAAATCGATTCAGATTCAAATTCATGCATATGGGAATATAAACCTTTAAATAGCTCGCAACAAATTTAAAGGATTTGAGATAGTATCAATAATTTTGGTCCACAAATACATATACTGTTGGTATCTTATCATATTATGATGGGTATTTTATATCATTATTTTATTTATTAAACATTGCCCTAAATTTGAAATATAGAGTTCAATTGGCATCTAATGTGAAATTAAGATCTTTTTTTGCGCACATAAATAAAAACGATACTTTAGATCGACCCACTTAAGGTACCCCCATAATAGAACTACAAATTACTGGTATTAAAATGAGATTTAGTTATATTACCCGGAGTCGACTCCGGAGTCGGAGTCGGAGTCGAGCAAAATTGGCTCGACTCCACAGCCCTGGTGGAAACCATGGAATGATTAATCAGTTCTTCAGTTTTTGTTCTAGACTTCCTCTGACCTTACTCTTTGAAACAGTTCAAATTTGTTTTCAGATCGAAGGATATGGTTGACTAAGTTAACGAAAATATGCTTCGGGAGGCGTAGGGAAGCGGGCCGGGTTACGCTAGTTTTCTATAATAATAAAATTTTCTATAGAAATAAAATGTTGACAAAATTTTCTATAGAAATAAAATTTTGACAAAATTTTCTATTGAAATTTATTTTTGAGAAAATTTTCTATAACAATCAATTTTTGACAAAATGAATTGTTGACCAAATTTTCTATAGAAAAATTTTTTTTCCAAAATTTTAACTAGAAGAAGACCATTGTTTGGTGCCCATTAACACCAATGACTTAAAAAACACTTCCAAAAATGTTTGCTGGAAAGCTTTGAAAATTTCCACAACAATTTATTTGACTAAGAAACAAATAAATCATGTAACAATTTTCCTCAGAAAAATTATTTATTTTTTGCAATTTCCCCTTCTATAAAAATAAAACTTTTATGCCATTTGCCATTGATTGTTATTAAAAGGAAAATTGAAAAGGTTTCTATTAAAAACTTTTTCCCATTAAGGGTTTTTTTTGTGGAAACATTTATGTTATTGTAATTTTATAGCAAAAATAAAACAAGCGAAACTTTTTCTTAACGGCACATGAAGAAGATACGTAATCAAGTCTATTCGATTTCGTGCTCTAATAGGACTCTTTAAGGGGAGGGAAAAAAATTGCAAGAAAATGGAAAAATAACAATGAGGCCATAGAGTTGAAGAAAATTCACAAAAAAAAGAGGAAACATCAGAGATAGACAAAACGAACCTAGAATCAAAACTTGCCCAAAGTCATAGAAACCTTCCAAACAAAAAAGGATAATCGTAGAGTATAGGATTGTCGTTAGCATGGCATTTTGTCTTATGTTCCATTTGGAATTTTAAACTGAAATGTTTTGTAAAGGTTCAATGCAGAATAGGCATATGTCGAATTTAGTAGGGATGTCAAAAGCGATTTATTTGGGCTATTTAAGCAAAATAAATTAAAAATGCACACAGCTAAATACAAGTGGCTTTTTGGGGTTAGAATAATTAACTAAAGGTTTTTATATGTGGGTGGTATATTACAAAACTTAGCCCCGCCGCCAGCGAAAATGTATTATCGTGGATAGTATCGAAATTTCAGCTAGATTTTACCTCATGTTTTATACAGCGAAAATGACTTTAATTAACATTTTGAAAATCTTTTATTTCTTAATGAGCTTTTCGCTCTATAAGGAAATATTGAAAAACAAAATATTTTTTTTTTTATTTTTTTAAGATTTTCATGGATTTTTACATTTGTTGACAGTGAATAAATCAAAAATCCATGAAAATCTTAAAAAAAAAAAATATATTTTTATTTTTTTTTAAGATTTTCATGGATTTTCAAATTTGTTGACAGTGATTAAATTCAAAATACCCATGAAAATCTTAAAAAAAAAAATAAAAATATTTTGTTTTCCAACATTTCCTTATAGAGCAAAATAAGGAAATATTGAAAAAAAATATTTATTTATTTATTTATTGTTTATTTTAATCATACAGTAAATGTATGATAAAAAAAGGGAAAAGTAGCATTGGCTGCTAAGGCCATCATCTACTAAAAAATATTTTTATTTTGTTTTTAGATTTTCATGGATTTTTAAATTTGTTGACAGTGATTGAATTCAAAAATCCATGAAAATCTTAAAACAACAAAAAAAATATTTTTATTTTTTTTAAGATTTTCGTGGATTTTTAAATTTGTTGACATTGATTAAATTCAAAAATTCATGAAAATCTTAAAAAAAAAAATAAAAATATATTGAAAATCAAAATATTTTTATTTTATTTTTTTAAGATTTTCATGGATTTTTACATTTGTTGACAGTGATTAAATTCAAAAATCCATGAAAATCTTAAAACAACAAAAAAAAATATTTTTATTTTTTTAAAGATTTTCATGGATTTTTAAATTTGTTGACATTGATTAAATTCAAAAATTCATGAAAATCTTAAAAAAAATATATTTTTTTAATATTTCCTTGTAAGGCGAAATAAGGAAATATTGAAAAAAAAAATATATATATATTTTTATTTTTTTTAAAGATTTTCATGGATTTTTAAATTTGCTGACAGTGATTAAATTCAAAAATCCATGATAATCTTAAAATAAAAATATTTTTTTCAATATTTCCTTATAGAGCGAAGAGGTCATGCAGAAATAAAAAATTCTATGAAATTTTTCAAAATGTTAATTTTTATAAAAAAAAACTCAAATTCACGGATTTTTCTATAGAAATATTTTCTATAAAATGTTGACAAAATTTTCTAAAGAAATAAGATTTTGACAAAATTTTCTATAGAATTAAAACTTAAACACAATTTTCTATATAAGTAAAATTTTGAAAAACATTTTCCATAAAAATAAAATTTTGATAAAATGATATATACACACACAAAAAATTTTTTCTCTGATTCAATCACCAAATTAATTGATCCAATTAATTTTTTAATTGAAATGTCTTCAATCACGAAAATGATAGTATCAATCACAGTTTTAATTGGGCATAGAAAAAATTCTTGATTAAAAAATGAATTGATTTTTTTCAGCAAAATTCAATTAATTTTTTAATTGATTCAATTAAAAATTTAATTGATGTTGATTGCAAAACGCATTTAATTTCTTAATTAAAAAAAGTAACTATTTTTAATTACTTAGTTAGATTAGCTTAGAGCTTTTATTTGGATTAACAAATGATTGTTCGAAATACATTTTTAATTAAAAATAACTGAATTAGTCCCGAATTTGATTAAAAAGTTAATTGTTAAGTTAATTAATTTTTAATTAAAAATTTTAAAAATTTCAATCATTGACTTAATTAACTTAATGTTTCTATCATTATTAAAAAGTTAATGGTATCAATTAATTTATTAATTGAAAAAATTTTCAACTTCAATAAACTTTTTAATTGGAAATATTTTGGTGATATTTTTGTCTGTGTATAGAGAATTTTGATATATATATATATATATATATATATATATATATATATATATATATATATATATATATATATATATATATATATATATATATATATATATATATATATATATATATATATATATATATATATATATATATATATATATTACTATTTTCTACAGGAATATTTTCTATAAAATTGTCTATAGAAATCAAATTTTTACAAAATTTTCTATAGAATTAAAATATTCACAAAATTTTCTATAGAAATACGATTTTGACAAAAATCTCTACAGAAATAAAGTTTTGAAAACCAGTTGCCATAGAAATAAAATTGTTACAATAATTTTGTATACATATATATAAAAAACAATTGGAGAAAATTTACTATTGAAATAAATCTTTGAGAAATATTTTCTAAAGATATAAAATTTTGACAAAATTTTCTATAGAAATAAATTTTTGAGAAAATTTTCCATAGAAAAAAATTTTTTGCAAAATTTTCTACAGAAATAATATTTTGACAAAATTTTCTATAGAAATACAATTTTGACAAAAATTTCTATAGAAATCAAATTTTGAGAACATTTTCTGAATAAATAAAATGTTCAGAAAATTGTCTATAGAAATAAAATTTTCAGTAAATCCTGTTTAGAAATAAAATTATGACAAAATTTTCTATAGAAATAAAATTTTAAGAAAATTTTCTTTAACACAAAAAATGTTGACAAAATTTTCTATACAAATAAAATTTTGACACAATTTTCTATAGAAAAAAAATTTTGAGAAAATTTTCTATAGAAATAAAATTTTAAGAAAATCTTCTGTAGAAATAAAATTTTAACATAATTTTCTATAGAAATAAAATTTTGACATAATTTTGTATAGAAATAAAATTTTGACAAAATTTCTTTAGAAATAAAATTTTGACAAAATCTTCTATAGGAATAAAATTTTAAAAAAATTTTCTTTAGAAAAAAAATGTTGACATAATTTTCTATAGAAATAAAATTTTGACATAATTTTGTATAGAAAAAAATTGAGAAAATTTTCTATAGAAATAAAATTTTGACAAAATCTTCTAATGAAGTAAAATTTTGACACAATTTTCTATAGAAATAAAATTTTGAGAAAATTTTCTATAGAAATAAAATTTTGACAAATTTTTTTTAGAAATAAAATTTTGACACAATTTTCTATAGAAATAAAATTTTAAGAAAATTTTCTATAGAAATAAAATTTTGACAAAATTTTCTATAGAAATAAAATTTTTACAAAATTTTCTATAGAAATAAAATTTTGACAAAATTTTTTATAGAAATAAAATTCTGACAACATTTTGTATAGAAATACAATTTTGACAAAATTTTTTATAAAAATAAAATTTTGATAAAAATTTTTACGGAAATAAATTTTTGAGAAAATTTTCCATATAAATAAAAATTGGGCAAAATTTTCTACAGAAATAAAATGTTGACAACATTTTGTATAGAAATAAAATTTTGACAACATTTTGTATAGAAAAAAATTTTGACAATATTTTTTATAGAAATAAAATTTTGACAAAAATTTTTATCGAAATAAAATTTTGACAAAAATTTTTACAGAAATAAATTTTTGGCAAAAATTTTTATAGAAATAAAATTTTGAGAACATTTTCTGAATAAATAAAATGTTCAGAAAATAGTCTATAGAAATAAAATTTTGAGAAAATGTTCTTAAAAAAAAAATGTTGACAAAATTTTCTATACAAACAAAATTTTCTATAGAAATAAAATTTTTAGAAAATTTTCTATAGAAATAAAATTTTGACCAAATTTTTTATGGAAATAAAATTTTGAGAAAATTTTCTTTAGAAAAAAAAAATTTTTTTGACAACATTTTCGATAGAAATAAAATTTTGATATAATTTTCTATAGAAATAAAATTTTGACAAAATTTCTTTAGAAATAAAATTTTGACAAAATTTGCTATAGAAATAAAATTTTAAGAAAATTTTCTATAGAAATTAAAATTTAAGAACATTTTCTAAAGAAATAAAATTTTTACATTTTTTTCATTTTGCATTTTTCAAATTCTACTTTATTAATTTGATTTTTAAATACAATTCATTTAATGAGATTTTATCACAGTAGATATTACAACAAATGAGACTCTGGCTGGCAATATAAGCTATGTCATTTAAGATACATATTATTAAAGGCAAAAACAGGCTAATTTTCTATAGAAATAACATTTTGACAAAATGTTTTATAGAAATAAAATTTTGACACAATTTTCTACCGAAATAAAATGTTGACCAAAATTTTCTATAGAAATAAAGTTTTGAGAACATTTTCTGAATAAATAAAATGTTCAGAAAATTGTCTATAGAAATAAAATTTTCAGAAAATTCTGTATAGAAATAAAGAAAGAAATAAAATTTTCAGAAAATTCTGTATAGAAATAAAATTATGACAAAATTTTCTATAGAAATAAAATGTTTAGGAAATTTTCTTTAGAAAAACAAAAAATGTTGACAAAATTTTCTATACAAATAAATTTTTGACAAAATCTTCTATAGAAATAAAATTTTGAGAAAATTTTGACAAAATTTCTTTAGAAATAAAATTTTGACAAAATTTTCTATAGAAATAAAATTTTCAGAAAATTCTGTATAGAAATAAAATTATGACAAAATTTTCTATAGAAATAAAATTTTGAGAAAATTTTCTTTAGAAAAAAAAAATTTTACAAATTTTACTATACAAATAAAATTTTGACATAATTTTCTATAGAAATAAATTTTTGACATTATTTTCTATAGAAATAAAATTTTGACAAAATTTTCTATAGAAATAAAATTTTGACAAAATCTTCTATTGAAATAAAATTTTGCAAAATAAGATTTTTTGTTTGGTAAAATTTTCTCCAAGTTTTGGTAGATTATTTTGAGCTCGAGTGGCAAAACAAAAATTTCGCTATTGATGTTTTTGTTTCCTGAGTATCGGTATATCAGAGCATAAATTCTCAACGGTGAGTTTGAGTGAAAATATCTCCCAGTTTTTCACACACTTGCACATCTCTAGACCATACTGTGTATTGCAGCTCCATTTTTGGCATTGAATCGATAGATAACATAGACATTACGCTCTCTATCTCTCTTTCTCCCTTGCTCTCAATATGCATTTAATAGTCCCTATTATAACAACTCTCTTTCTCTCTCTCTCTATGTCTCACAATGTGCGTTTAATAGTCCCTATTACAGGAACTTGGCATTGAATCCGGTTCTTGTCTTCTTTCACGTTGTTTTTTTAAAGCAATGGATAGAATGTGCCAGCAGCCATAATAAGGAATGGAAAAGCAAGGCACACAAAAAAATACCCAAACGAAACAACAACAAAGGGATAACAATAACAGCCATAACAACAATAACAATAACATGCCAAAAGGACATTTATCATAGCATGAAGCATTTGGAGCAAAAGCAAAAACGAACAAAGTTTCAGGAGGCAGCTGACACCATCTAGCCCCAGGATAAAAACTCTTCGCTTTTGAAAGCAGCCAGCAGACAACCAAGCAAATGACATTTTATAAAAATGCCAATGCCAAGATTTCCGTTTATGCCATTCGATTTCCCTTGAACAAGGATATGAATTGAAATGAATTTTCTGCAAGGATATCAAATGATATTCGAATTCGCATAGGGTTTAGCCTTTGTCCTATTTGATTGTGAAAATTGCACTAAACGAACAAATGCCAATATCGTATTTCCTGGATTTTTTCATTTACCTTCTGGATGTTTTCTCTCTCTCTCTCCCTCTCACTTTGGCCAGCTCTTCTCGTTTATTATCCTTTTAAATGTTATTATTTATAATAAATCCTATGCTTTTCTTAAGTATTTTGTTGCTAAAGCAATTATAATACATCTGCTCTTAGTTATTGTTATTTGTTGATGTTTTTTTTTGTAAGGGGATTGGGTGAAATGTCCTGGGAAAGTAGGAGTGACGTCTGCTTTAGCTCAGCTTCTCAAGATTAATGGTAATGCAAGGAATGGAAGATACAAAATATTAGAGGATGACATCGAAAATTTAATGGGGTTATGTGATTATAGTTGTACTAGTAACTCAAGGCTATTCGAGTCTACGAGCGAAACTACTGCACCATCGTCCATTATTATTCTGAGCCAGTGAAGCAGACCAATAAACCAACCAAAGATTTTATCTGTGCCACCAGCCAAATATTTGACTAAGATATTGACGTAAACTATTAATTGAGGGCCAATGATGTTTTAAGCAATAAGTTTAAACCAAAAAAAAACAAAAAAACAAAATGAATGAATTCCCAGCAGGCAACATTTGGTTTTTATGTACTCATCGAAGGCAGAGCTTTGACGAAATTTTCTACAAAAAAATACAATTTTAAAAAAATTTTGTATACAAACTAAAATTTTGACAAAATTTGTTATAGAACTAAAATTTTTGCAAAATTGTCTATAGAAATAAAATTTTGCCAAAATTTTCTATAGAAATGAAATTTTGACCAAATTTTCTATAGAAATAAAATTTTGACCAAATTTTCAATAGAAATAAAATTTTGACCAAATTTTACATAGAATTAAAATTTTTACAAAAATTCCCATAGAAATAAAATTTTGGCAAAATTTCCATAGAAATGAAATTTTGGCAAAATTGTCTATAGAAATAAAATTTCGACAAAATTTGTTATAGAAATAAAATTTTGACAAAATGTTTTATAGAAATCAACCTTTGACAAAATTTTCTATAGAATTAACATTTTGACAAAATTTTCCATAGAAATAAAATTTTCTATAGAAGTAAAATTTTGACAAAATTTTCTATAAATATAAAATTTTGATCAAATTTTCTATAGAATTAAAACTTCGACAAAATTTGCTATAGCAAATACAATTTTGACAAAGTTTTCCATAGATATAAAATTTTGACAAAATTTTCTATAGAAATAAAATGTTGACAAAATTTCGATAGAAATAAAATCTTAACAAAATTTTCTATAGAAATAAAATTTTGACAAAATGTTCTAAAGAATTAAAATTTTGATAAAATTATCTATAAAAATAAAATTCTGATAAAATTTTCTATAGAAATAAAATTTTGAAAAAAATTTCTATAGAAACAAAATTCTGATAAAATTTTTTATAGAATTAAAATTTTGACAAAATTTTCTATAGAAATAAAATTTTTATAACATTTTTTATGGGAATAACATTTTTAAAAAAATTTTCATAGAAATAAAATTTTGACAAAATTTTCTATGGAAATAAAATTTTGACAACATGTTCTACAGAATTAAAATTTTGATAAAATTATCTATAAAAATAAAATTTTGACAAAATTTTCTATAGAAATAAAATTTTGACAAAATTTTCTATAGAAATAAAATTTTCACAAAAATTTCTATAGAAATAAAATTTTTATAAAATTTTCTATGGGAATAACATTTTTACAAAAATTTCCATAGAAATAAAATTTTGACACAATTTTCTATAGAAATGACATTTTGACAAAATTTTGACAAAAATTTCTATTGAAATAAAATTTTGACAAAATTTTTTACAGATTTAAAATGTTGACAAAATGTTCTACAGAATTAAAATTTTGATAAAGTTATCTATAAAAATAAAATTTTGACGAAATTTTCTATAGAAATAAAATTTTGACAAAAATTTCAATAGAAACAAAATTCTGATAACATTTTCTATGCGAATAAAATTTTGACAAAATTTTCTATAGAAGTAAAATTTTGACAAAATTGTCCATAGAAAAAAAATTGACAAAACTGGAAATAAAATTTTGATAACATTTTTTATAGAATTCACATTTTGACATAATTTACTATACGATTAAAACTTCGACAAAATATTCCATAGAAATAAAATTTTGACAAAATTTTCTATAAAATTTAAATTTTGACAAAAATTTTCTATAGAAATAAAATGTTGACAAAAATTTTTATAGAAATCGAACTTTGACTAAATTTTCTATAGAATTAAAATGTTGACAAAATTTTCCATAGAACAAAAATTTTGACAAAATTTTCTATAGAAATAAAATTGTGACAAAATTTTCTATAGAAATAAAATTTTCTACAGAAGTAAAATGTTAACAAAATTTTCTATAGAAATAAAATTTTGACCAAATTTTCTATAGAATTAAAACTTCGACAAAATTTGCTATAGCAAATACAATTTTGACAAAGTTTTCCGTAGATATAAAATTTTGACAAAATTTTCTATGGAAATAAAATGTTGACAAAAAATTTCAATAGTATTAAAATTTGAACAAAATTTTCTATTAAATTAAAATTATCTATAGAATTAAAATTTTGACAAAATTTGCTATAGAAATAAAATTTTGACAAAATTTCGATAGAAACAAAATTTTAATAAAATTTTCTATGGGAATAAAATTTTGACAGAATTTACTAAAGAATTAAAATTTTCACAAAATTTTCTATAGAAATAAAATGTTGACAAAATGTTCTACAGAATTAAAATTTTGATAAAATTATCTATAAAAATAAAATTTTGACAACATTTTCTGTAGAAATAAATTTTTGACAAAATTTTCTATAGAAACAACATTTTGATAAAATTTTCTATTGGAATAAAATTTTAACAAAATTTTCTTTAGAATCAAAATTTTGGCAAAATTTTCTATGGAAATAAAATTTTGACAAAATTTTCTATAGAAATAAAATTTGGAAAAAATGTTTTACAGAATTAAAATTTTGATAAAATTATCTATAAAAATAAAATTTTGACAAAATTTTCTATAAAAATAAAATTTTGACAAAAATTTCTATAAAAACAAAATTTTGAAAAAAATTTTCTATGGGAATAAAATTCTTACAAAATTTTCTATAGAAATAACATTTTGAAAAAAAATTCTATAGAAACAAAATTTTTGATAAACTTTTCTGTGGGAATAAAATTTTGACAAAATTTTGTATAGAATTAAAATTTTGACAAAATTTTCCATAGAATTAAAACTTCGACAAAATTTGCTATAGCAAATACAATTTTGACAAAGTTTTCCGTAGATATAAAATTTTGACAAAATTTTCTATGGAAATAAAATGTTGACAAAAAATTTCAATAGTATTAAAATTTGAACAAAATTTTCTATTAAATTAAAATTATCTATAGAATTAAAATTTTGACAAAATTTGCTATAGAAATAAAATTTTGACAAAATTTCGATAGAAACAAAATTTTAATACAATTTTCTATGGGAATAAAATTTTGACAGAATTTACTAAAGAATTAAAATTTTCACAAAATTTTCTATAGAAATAAAATGTTGACAAAATGTTCTACAGAATTAAAATTTTGATAAAATTATCTATAAAAATAAAATTTTGACAAAATTTTCTGTAGAAATAAATTTTTGACAAAATTTTCTATAGAAACAACATTTTGATAAAATTTTCTATTGGAATAAAATTTTAACAAAATTTTCTTTAGAATCAAAATTTTGGCAAAATTTTCTATGGAAATAAAATTTTGACAAAATTTTCTATAGAAATAAAATTTTGACAAAATGTTTTACAGAATTAAAATTTTGATAAAATTATCTATAAAAATAAAATTTTGACAAAATTTTCTATAAAAATAAAATTTTGACAAAAATTTCTATAAAAACAAAATTTTGAAAAAATTTTCTATGGGAATAAAATTCTTACAAAATTTTCTATAGAAATAACATTTTGAAAAAAAATTCTATAGAAACAAAATTTTTGATAAACTTTTCTGTGGGAATAAAATTTTGACAAAATTTTGTATAGAATTAAAATTTTGACAAAATTTTCCATAGAAATAAAACTTTGACAAATTTTCTATAGAACTAAAACATTGACAATATTTTTACAAAAATACATTTTTAGCAAAATAAATAAATTTTGAGAAAATTTGCTATTGAACTAAAACATTGACAAAATTTTCTACAAAAATATAAATTTAGCAAAACTTTCTATAGAAAGAACATTTTGAGAAAATTTTCTGTAGAACTAAAACATTGACAAAATTTTCTACAAAAATAAAATTTTAGGAAAATTTTGTATAGAATTGAAATTTTGACAAAATTTTCTATAGCAAATAAAAATTTGACAAAATTTTTATAGAAATCAAACTTCGAAAAAATTTTCTATAGAATTAAAATTTTGACGCAATTTTTTATAGTAATAAAATTTTGACAAAATTTTCTATAGAAATAAAATTTTGGCAAAAGTTTCTTTAGAAATAAAATTTTGGCAAAAGTTTCTATAGAAATAAAATTTTGACAAAATTTTCTATAAAAGTAAAATTTTGACAAAATTTTATATAGAATTAAAATTTTGTCAAAATTTTATATAGAATTAAAATTTTATATAGAATTAAAATAGACTAAAAATTTTGGTAAAAAATTCAATTGAAATAATATTTTGACAAAATTTGTTATAGAAATAAAATTTTGACAAAATTTGTTATAGAAATAAAATTTTGACACAATTTTCTATAGAATTAAAATTTTGACAAAATTTTCCATAGAAATAAAATTTTGACAAAATTTTCTATAGAAATACAATTTTGGCATAATTTTCTATAGAATTAAAACTTGCTATAGCAAATTTTGTCGAAAAAAATGACAAAGTTTTCCATAGATATAAAATTTTGACATAATTTTCTATAGAAATAAAATGTTGACAAAAAATTTCAATAGCATTAAAATTTTGACAAAAATTTTTCTAGTAAATTAAAATTATATATAGAATTAAAATGTTGACAAATTTTTCTATAAAAATAAAATTTTGACAAAATTTTCTATAGCAAATAAAATTTTGACAAAATTATCTATAGCAAATAAAATTTTAACAAAATTTTCTATAAAACTAAAAATTTTGACAAAATTTTCTACAGAATTAAAATTTTGATAAAATTTTCTATATAAATAAAATTTTGGCAAAATTTTTAATAGAAATAAAATTTTGACCAAATTTTCTATTGAAATA
Source organism: Haematobia irritans (assembly GCF_050003625.1). Classification (NCBI taxonomy): domain Eukaryota; kingdom Metazoa; phylum Arthropoda; class Insecta; order Diptera; family Muscidae; genus Haematobia; species Haematobia irritans. The sequence goes on along the minus strand of NC_134400.1, from coordinate 197,185,044 downwards.
AAATTTTCATAAAATTTTGACAAAACCGATGAGTATTTTTTGGGGAAGGGCTTTGTTTTTGAAATCACTTTTTGGCATCTCCTTTCAATTCCTTTAGCTACGCGAATACCCTCGTCAATACTTTTGGGTTAGAAATTAAAAATTCCATAGAAATCTGATTGTTTTTTGTGCTATTTGTATTAAAATTTTAGCATTGACTATGGAGAATTGGTTTGAATTAAAATTTCCACGGTCCTAACCACACCCCAACCATCTCTTCTTCAGCATTCCCAAGCCCTACCGCACCATGAAATTATTTGATTTCAGTCCTAAAATCAGCTTTGGGAATCAAGACATGAGCAGGTGTTTTTGTTCACGCTTTCAATGAGTTCTGGTGGCCACCGATATTGTTCCAGTCTGCTTGACTGCTGGTGTTGTGGTTTGTTCCTCTTTTCTTGTCTGTCTGTTTTGCTAGGAGGTAGAAGGTTTGCATTGGACCACATTCAGCATATCCATGGCATATTGCAATTGAAACAATTTTCCCAACAGATTTTTATTTGAATTCCTTGTGATATCATATCATACCGCCAGCCCTTTTTCATAGATGAGATGAAATTGTGTTGGGAGTTTCATTTATTTTAATATTAAAAGTGAAACGAAATAACTTCCACGGCCAGGAATGAAATGAAAAAGGGGCCAGTTGAAGTTGGACTACAAACCAAAGCAATTCTAAATTCCCTTATAGCCCAATTTTGGAATGGTGGCAGATATGGAAGATATCATGAAAATTCGCGTCAACATCTGCTCAAAAGCACACACACATACACGCGTACATGCTAAGCCAATGGCATAGAGAATGGTTTGGATTTTTACCCTATCCTATGGGTCTGATTTTGCATTTGGCCATTTGCTTATTGCCATTTTTTCACCTTTTTTCGTGTAGTTTCCATACAAATGTCCAAGGATTACAAATAATTTTATGCGGTTTAATAAGTTTCCCGGTTTATTCCATCCATGTTTTGTTCTTTTGTTTTTTTTTTTTTTTTTGAGGCAATAAACACAATTGTTGTTTCTTTCTCTAGCAAATTATTTTTTATATTTTAAAATTACTACGAAATTATTCAAGGAATGTGTGCTAGCTACGTTCTTACCCTATGAAAAGGTTCAGCAGAGGGCCAAGTTTATTTTGTCTTTAATATGCTCAACACACTTAAATTTATTCTAAAGTTAGGAAATACTAAATTAGGAAGGAGTAATCTGTCGTAGTTTTAGATCCCTTTTAAAAAGCTCCAATATCTTAAAACCAACATTTTGTCAATTTCTAGAAAATTTTCTCAAAATTTTATTTCTACAGAAAATTTTCTTAAAATTTAATTTCGGCATAAGCCGGCTATCAATGTAAAACCTTTTTTCGGAGGGTTCAAGTGTGGTTTTTGTTGGGTTTAATAAACTGCCTGAATTTATTCTGATAATTGGTTGATAGTTTTGCTGCAAGTAGAGGATGCTGATGAGGAATGTGGTAATTCCGAAACGTGCGTCCATCCAACCATCTTGCAGTCTATAGGGCTTTGCCCAAATAAATTTGACAAACATTCTTTTCCTCTGTTGGTTAAGCTACTCTTGTAGTTAAGTCAATGTATGGTTTTAAGCTGAAATAAAAAACAACAACAATGCTTAAAGAACAAAACCAACAATAACAAAACAAAAAAAAAATTTAATTTCTATAAAAAAAATTTGTCAAAATTTTATTTCTCTTGAACATTTTGTCAAAATTTTATTTCTATATAAAATTTTCTTAAAATTTAATTTCTATAGAAAATTTTGTCAAAATTTTATTTCTATAGAAAAAATTTTATTTCTATAGAAAATTTTGTCGAAATGTTATTTCTATAAAAAAAATTTATTTCGCTAGAAAAATCTTGTCAAAATTTTATTTCTTAAGAAAATTTTATCAAAATTGTATTTCTATAGAAAATTTTATAAAAATTGTATTTCTATAGAATATTTTGCCAAAATTGTATTTCATTCTAGAAAATTTTGTCAAAATTTTAATTCTCTAGAAAATTTTGCCAAAAGTTTATTTCTATAGGAAATTTTGTCAAAATTTTATTTCTATAGAAAATCTTGTCATAATTGTCTTTCTGTAGAATATTTTGCCAAAATTGTATTTCTATCTAGATAATTTTGTCAAAATTTTAATTCTCTAGATATTTTGTCAAAATTTTAATTCTCTAGAAAATTTTGTCAAAATTTTATTTCTATAAAAATTTTATCAAAATTTAATTTTTATAAAAATTTTTGGCATAATTTTATAAAATTTTGGCAAAGTTTTATTTCTTTAGAATATTTTCTCTAAATTTCATTTCTATAGAAAAATTTGTCAAAAGTTTATTTCTATCGAAAATTTTGTTAAAAATTTATTTCTTTAGAAAATTTTGTCAAAATTTTATTTCTACAGAAAATGTCGTCAAAATTTTATTTCTCCAGAGAAATTTGTCACAATTTTATTTCTATAGGGAATTTTGTCAAAATTTTTATACCCTGCGCCACACTGTGGAACAGGGTATTATAAGTTAGTGCATATGTTTGTAACACCCAGAAGGAGACGAGATAGGCCCATGGTGTCTTTGGCAATAATGCTCAGGGTGGGTCCCTGAGTCGATATAACCATGTCCGTCTGTCCGTCGGTCCGTCTGTCCGTCCGTCGGTCCGTCCGTCCGTCTGTCTGTGAACACATTTTTGTGATCAAAGTCTAGGTCGCAATTTAAGTCCAATCGCCTTAAAATTTGGCACATGTTCCTAATCTGGGTCAGAATAGAACCCTATTGATTTTGGAAGAAATCGGTTCAGATTTAGATATAGCTCCCATATATATCTTTCGCCCGATATACACTAATATGGACCCAGCAGCCAGAGTTTTATACCGATTTGCTTGAAATTTTGCACAAGGAGTACAAATTGTAGTATAGTCATGTGTGCCAAATTTGATTGAAATCGGTTCAGATTTAGATATAGCTTCCATATATATATATTTCGCCCGATATGCACTTATATGGACCAAGAAGCCAGAGTTTTGGCCCAATTTGGTTGAAACTTTGCACAGGGAGTAGATTTAGCATTGTAGCTATGCGTGCCAAATTTAGTTGAAATCGATTCAGATTTAGATATAGCTCCCATATATATCTTTCGCCCGATATGAACTAATATGGTCCTAAAAGCCAGAGTTTTGGTTCAATTCGGTTCAAATTTTGCACACGAAGTACAATTCGTAGTATAGTCATGTGTGCCAAATTTTATTGAAATCGGTTCAGATTTAGATATAGCTCCCATATATATATTTTGCCCGATATGCACTTATATGGACCAAGAAGCCAGAGTTTTGGCCCAATTTGGTTGAAATTTTGCACAGGGAGTAGATTTAGCATTGTAGCTATGCGTGCCAAATTTAGTTGAAATCGATTCAGATTTAGATATAGCTCCCATATATATCTTACGCCCGATATGGACTAATATGTTCCTAGAAGCCAGAGTTTTGGCCCAATTTGGTTGAAATTTTGCACTACACGCTCACAAAAAATCGCTTCTGTAACATATACTCCCAAACATATTTTGCTTCAAGCATATACATTTTTGGCTATTGCCCAAACATTTATATGTTTGATCTCTTCTTCTTCTAAGTTCCAAACATTTTGTATTTTTGCATCCAAATTCAATAATGTTGTCTTCCAAAAAACAATATGTTATTATGTGAACATATAATTTGTTTGGAAGCATTTTGCACCCAAAAATATTATGTGCTCAAAAAAATTCTCCCAAACAATATTGTGCTCAAAATTTTATTTATTTATTTATATATTTACAATCATAATGAATTATGAAAATAAATAGGTAATATAGGTGCTAACAACATAGGTTTTCGACCTGAATGCTCAAAATTTTGTTTCTGCCCAATTGTATATTCCCCCACATCTTTCTCACTTCCACGATATTTTTTAGTTCTTAGCACCTTTTTCTGTAATACAAACATTGTAGAAGAAATTATTCAATTGTATGATTTTTTTATTTATTTTAATTTTATCTTTTGCCGGACGGGGATTCGAACAGCGGACCACACAGTTTGTAAGGATCAAAGAAGTAGCTGATCAATTGCCCAAGGAAAAATAAAATGTTAATTTTGTAATAACAAGCAACAACCACGAACTTAATTCAATATCGCTCCCTGTTAAATAGCGCTCCAAGCTACTAAACACATATATGTTTATAGGCTATTTCTAAATTAATATATGTTTGCATCCAAGCATATTATATTTAAAAACATTTTATGTCCCAAACATAATATGTTCTAACATATTAACATATATGTCCCAAACACGTTATGCTAGTTTATGAACATTATATGCTTGCACTCAAAAATATTGTGTTTAAAAATTTGTGTTCCAAACATATAATGTTTATAGCCAAACATATGAAAAACAGTCTTTTTCATCCGTGTAGGAGCACAATTAGTAGTGTAGTTAATTGTACTCAATTTGATTGAAATCGGTTCAGATTTAGATATAGCTCCCATATATATCTTTCACCCGATATGGACTAATATGGTCCTAGAAGCCAGAGTTTTGGACCAATTTGGTTGAAATTTTGCACTAGGACTACAATTAGCAGTATAGTCAAGTGTGCAAAATTTGATTGAAATCGGTTCAAATTTAGATATAGCTCCCATATATAGCTTTCGTCCTATTTACACTCATATGACCACAGAGGCCAAGTTTTTACTCCGATTTAGTTTAAATTTTGCACGGGAAGTATAATTAGCATTGTAGCTGTGTGTGCCAAATTTGGTTGGAATTGGTTCAGATTTAGATATAGCTTCCATATATATGTTTTTCTGATTTCGACAAAAATTGTCAAAATACCAACATTTTCCTTGTAAAATCGCCTCTGCTTAGTCGAAAAGTTGTAAAACTGACTGTAATTTTCCTTAAATTCAAGTGCATAAATATATCGAGCGATAACTCATAAATAAACTTTTGTGAAGTTTCCTTAAAATTGCTTCAGATTTAAATCTTTCTCATATTTTTTTACTAACATTGCGTTAAACCCTAGTGCATTAACCGCCCAGCAAAAAAAGCGTCGCCAAAAAAGTAATGAAAATGTTCTTTTTGGATCCGGAAGTGGTGCAAAATTGACGCGGAAGCGATGAATTTAACATGGGTTTGTCATAGGACGGAAGTCCTCCATTTCAAAAGCCGTTGCACTGAATTTGCATCACTTCTTTAGGTGTGATCCGAATTCAATGTTTTGGATGTAAATTAAAAAATTCTGTGATACTTTGTCAAATAAATAATTCTTATAATTTTTAATGGATTCTAACGCTTGTTGGAAACATTTGACCTCAAATATTTTCAAAAATTCACAATTTTTTCAGCTTGGATTATGCATTTTGTTCGACAAAATTTAAATGATTTGTATCATTTTATGAATTCTTACTCTGTTTAAACCTATTTGAAACAAAAAAAGTTAAAATCACCCATTAAAAGTATGAAAAAACCAAGTTATAAAAAATTGAATTAAAAGAACTTCCTGGGTAGTTAAAATAAAGAACATCATTGGAAGTCCATTTTCTGGAAGTGCTTTTAAAGTTGTGCCTTTGGAAGAACTTCCAAATTTTTTTGCTGGGCGACTTAAATTTTGAGTCTATAGATTTTGTAAAAGTCTATCAAATTCTGTCCAAATCGAGTGATATTTAAATGTATGTATTTGGGACAAATTTTTATATATAGCACCCAACACATTTGACGGATGTGATATGGTATCGAAAATTTAGATCTACAAAGTGGTGCAGGGTATACTATAGTCGGCCCCACCCGACTTTAGACTTTCCTTACTTGTTCTTTCTACAAAAATGTTGATCGAAATTTTATTTCTATAGAAAATTTTGTTAACATTTTTTTTTTCTCTAGAATATTTTGTCCAAATTTTATTTCTATACAAAATTTTGTTAAAATTTCATTTTTATAGATAATTTTGCTAAAATTTCATTTCTATAGAAAATTTTGTCAAAATTTTATTTCTACAGAAAATTGTGTCAAAATTTTATTTCTATAGAAAATTTTGTCAAAATGTTATTTCTATACAAATTTTGTCAAAATTTTATTTCTATACAAATCTTGTCAAAATTTTATTTCTAAAGGAAAATTTAAAAAAATTTATTTCTATAGAAAATTTTGTTAAAACATCATTTTTATAGATAATATTGCTAAAATTTTATTTCTATAGAAAATTTTGTCAAAATTTTATTTCTATGGAAAATTATGTCAAAATTTTATTTTTACAGAAAATGTCAAACTTTAATTTCTGCAGAGAAATTTGTCACAATTTTAATTCTGTACGGAATTTTGTCAAAAATTTTCTTTCAATAAAAATTTTTATCAAAATTTTGTTTCTATAGAAAATTTTGTCTACATTTGATATCTATAGAAAATTTTGTCAAAATTTTATTTCTTTAAAATTTTTATCAAAATTTAATTTTTATAAAAATGTTTGGCACAATTTTATTAAATTTGGGCAAAGTTTTATTTCTTTAGAAAATTTTGTCAAAATTTTATTTCTATAGATTTTTTTTCAAATTTGTATTTCCATATAAAATTTTGTTTTTTCTCTAGAATATTTCGTCCAAATTTTATTTCTATTTAGCTACCCTATCTGGGGCTCGAACAACAGTCAATGATACCAAGCTTCTCCATTCTTAATATGTAACTGCTTCATGTGGTTTATGGTCTGTTTATATAAGATATAGGGAAGCTATTTTAAGAATGTTTTATACCAAATTGTCTTAGTCCCCCCCATCACTCCGCACCCTCTCCCTCCTTTCTACTTCAATTGATATTAACTCCAAATGCATGACTCTTTTTCAAATTCCCTTCTTTTTATACCCACCATCATAGGATGGGGGTATATTAACTTTGTCATTCCGTTTGTAACACATCGAAATATTGCTCTAAGACCCAATAAAGTATATATATTCTGGGTCGTGGTGAAATTCTGAGTCGATCTAAGCATGTCCGTCCGTCCGTCCGTCCGTCCGTCCGTCTGTTGAAATCACGGTAACTTCCGAACGAAACAAGCTATCGACTTGAAACTTGGCACAAGTAGTTGTTATCGATGTAGGTCGGATGGTATTGAAAATGGGCCATATCGGTCCACTTTTACGTATAGCCCCCATATAAAGGGACCCTCAGATTTGGCTTGTGGAGCCTCTAACAGAAGCATATTTCATCCGATCCGGCTGAAATTTGGTACATGGTGTTGGTATATGGTCTCTAACAACCATGCAAAAATTGGTCCACATCGGTCCGTAATTATATATAGCCCCCATATAAACCGATCCCCAGATTTGGCTTGCGGAGCCTAAAAGAGAAGCAAATTTCATCCGATCTGGCTGAAATTTGGTACATGGTGTTGGTATATGGTCTCTAACAACCATGCAAAAATTGGTCCACATCGGTCCATAATTATATATAGCCCCCATATAAACCGATCCCCAGATTTGGCTTGCGGAGCCTCAAAGAGAAGAAAATTTCATCCGATCCGGCTGAAATTTGGTACACGATGTTGGTATATGGTCGCTAACAACCATGCAAAAATTGATCCATATCGGTCCATAATTATATATAGCCCACATATAAACCGATCCCCAGATTTGGCTTGTGGAGGCTCTTAGAGAAGCATATTTCATCCGATCCGGCTGAAATTTGGTACATGGTGTTGGTATATGTTCTCTAACAACCATGCAAAAATTGGTCCACATCGGTCCGTAATTATATATAGCCCCCATATAAACCGATCCCCAGATTTGGCTTGCGGAGCCTAAAAGAGAAGCAAATTTCATCCGATCTGGCTGAAATTTGGTACATGGTGTTGGTATATGGTCTCTAACAACCATGCAAAAATTGGTCCACATCGGTCCATAATTATATATAGCCCCCATATAAACCTATCCCCCGATTTGGCTTGCGATCGCTCTAAGAGAAACAAATTTCATTCGATCCGGCTGAAATTTGGTACATGGTGTTAGCATATGGTCTCTAATGACCATGCAAAAATTTGTCCATATCGGTCCATAATTATATATAGCCCCCATATAAATCGATTCCCAGATTTGTCCTCCGGAGGCTCTTGGAGGAGCAAAATTCATCCGATCCGGTTGAAATTTGGAACATGGTGTTAGAATGTCGTCTCTAACAAACACACAAGAATTGGTCCATATCGGTCCATAATTATATATAGGCCCCATATAAACCGATCCCCAGATATGATCTCCGGAGCCTCTTGGAGGAGCAAAATTCATCCGATGCGGTTGAAATTTGCAATGTGGTGTTAGTATAAGGCCGCTAATATCCATGCCAAAATTGGTCCATATTGGTCTATAGTTATATATAGCCGATCCCCAATCACACAAAAATTAGTCCACATCGGTTCATATTTATGGTTGCCACTCGAGCCAAAAATAATCTACCAAAATTTTATTTTTTTGGAAAACATTGTCATTGTTATTTCTATAGAAAATTTTATAAAAATTTTATTTCTATAGAAAATTTTGTAAAAATTTTATTTCTATAGAAAATATTGTCAAAATTTTACTTCTATAGAAAATTTTGTCAAAATTTTATTTCTATAGAAAATTTTTTCCAAATTTTATTTCTATAGAAAATTTTTCCAAATTTTACTTCTATAGAAAATGTTGTCAACATTTTATTTTGTTATTTCTATAGAAACTTTGAACTTAATTATATACGTATTTAATAGGCCTTTTTTAGTTTAATATATACTACGTATGGACTACCTTGTAATTTAGAAGACGGTGTTAGGAAGTTTTAAGATACCTTGCCATCGGCAAGTGTTACCGCAACCCAAGTAATTCGATTGTGGATGAGAGTCTTCAGTAGAAGTTTCTACGCAATCCATGGTGGAGGGTACATAAGCTTCGGCCTGGCCGAACTTACGGCCGTATATACTTGTTATAAATTTTTATGATTTTTAATGCATTATAACGCTTGTCTGAAACATTTTATCTCGAATATTTTCAAAAATTATTAAAATATTAAAATTATCTAGAGTCGATTTTGCATTTTTGCGGAAAAATTTGTACCATTTTATAAACTCTTACTCTTTTTAGTCGCTTTTTATACCCACCACCATAGAATGGTGACGGGGGTATAATAAGTTTGTCATTCCGTTTGTAACACATCGAAATATCGATTTCCGACTATATAAAGTATATATATTCTTGATCAGGGGGGAATTCTAAGACGATATAACGATGTCCGTCTGTTCGTCTGTTCGTCTGTCTGTCTGTTGTAATCACGCTACAGTCTTCAATAATGAAGCAATCGTGCTGAAATTTTGCACAAACTCGTCTTTTGTCTGCAGTCAGGTCAAGTTCGAAGATGGGCTATATCGGTCCAGATTTTGATATAGTCCCCATATAAAGCGACCTCCCGATTTGGGGTCTTGGGCTTATAGAAATCGTAGTTTTTATCCAATTTGCCTGAAATTTGAAACATAGAGGTATTTTATGACCTTGAAGAGGTGTGCCAAAAATGGTGAGTATCGGTCCATGTTTTGGTATAGCCCCCCATATAGAATGATATTCCGATTTTACTTCTTGGGCTTATAGAAACCGCAGTTTTTATTCAATTTTACTTGAAATTGGAAATCTAGAGGTATTGTAGGACCACAAATACGTGTGCCAAAAATTAAGAGTATCGGTCCATATTTTGGTATAGCCCCCATATAGACCGATCTCACGATTTTACTTCTTGGGCTTATAGAAACCGCAGTTTTTATTCAATTTACCTGAAATTGGAAATCTAGAGGTATTGTAGGACCACAAATACGTGTGCCAAAAATTGTGAGTATCGGTCCATGTTTTGGTATGGTCCCCATATAAAACGACCTCCCGATTTGTGGTCTTGGGCTTATAGAAACCGTAGTTTTTATCCAATTTGTCTGAAATTGGAAATCTACAGGTATTTTAGGACCATAAAGAGGTGTGCCGAAAATGGTGAGTATCGGTCCATATTTTAGTATAGCCCCCATAGACCGATTTCCCGATTTTACTTCTTGGGCTTCTAGAATCCGAAGTTTTTATCCTATTTGCCTGAAATTAGAAATCTAGAGGCATTTTCGGGTCATAAAGAGGTGTGCCGAAAACGGTGAGTATCGGTCCATATTTGAGTATAGCCCCCATAAGACCGATCTCCCGATTTAACTCCTTGGGTTTCTAGAAACCGTAGTTTTTATCTGATTTGCCTGAAATTATAAATATTCTGGTATTTTAGGCTCACAAAAACGTGTATCGGATTAAGTTTTTATCGGTCCATTTGGTAATGCCTCCATATAGACCGACTTCACTTCTTGAGGGTGTAGAAGGCGCACTGATCATGAAAATTGCTTGAAACTCAATGTAAAATTTCCAGATTTTACTTCTACAGATTTAAGATTTCAAATCAAGACGTTATTTTATAGTTTTCTTGCACACTTACAAGAGATGTTAATGATTCTGATATAGTCCTCATAGGTGAAATCTTTAAATTTATTTTCGGGAAGTGTCCTCAAGTCCTCAAGCCCTTCTGAAATTTCAAAGGAAACCCTAATATTTGGTTCATGGTGGTGGGTATTCAAGACTCGGCCCGGCCGAACTTAGCGCTGTATATACTTGTTTTATAAATTAATTGTCTAGTTATGTTGAAGTCTGAATTTTTGTTAATTTTTATAAAATATTTAAAGCATTAAATGAACCTATAACTTCAGCGTATTAATTTTTTGCTAGGGGGGCTATAGCCCCCCCATGGGAAAATTGTCTAGCCACGCTAATGCCTATGTGTAAAAAGTATGTGCATGCAGTATTCGTAATACCCATCAAGCATAACACATAAATAAGCGCAAATGGTAGGGTTGCCAATCACGGCTGCCACTCGAGTTAAAAATAATCTACCAAAATTTGGAGAAAATTTTACCAAACGAAAAAAAAGATACTTATTTTGCCAAACTTTTTTTCTTAGAAAATGTTGTCAGCCTTTTATTTCTATAGAAAATTTTGCCAAAATTTTATTTCTATAGAAAATTTTGTCAATATTCTATTTCTATAGAAAATTTTGTCAAAATTTTATTTCTATAGAAAATTTTATAAAAATTTTATTTCTATAGAAAATGTTGTCAAATGTTATTTCTATAGAAAATTTTGTCAAAATTATATTTCTATAGAAAATTTTATCAAAATTTTACTTCCATAGAACATTTTGCCAAAATTTTATTTCTATAGCAAAGTTTGTCAAAATTGTATTTCCATAGAAAATTTTGTCAACATTTTATTTCTATTGAAAATTTTATCAAAATTTTACTTCTATAGAAAATGTTGTCAAAATTTTATTTCTATTTTTATCAAAATTTTTAATTTTTTATTTATCAAAATTTTATTTCTATAGCTAATTTTGTCAAAATTGTATTTGTATAGAAAATTTTGTCAAAGTTGTATTTCTATAGAAAATTTTGTCAAAATTTTATTTCTATAGAAAATTTTGTCAAAATTTTATTTCTATAGAAAATTTTATAAAAATTTTATTTCTATAGAAAATGTTGTCAAAATGTCATTTCTATAGAAAATTGTATCAAAATTTTACTTCTATAGAAAATTTTGTCAAAATTATATTTCGATAGAAAATTTTATTAAAATTTTACTTCCATAGAACATTTTGCCAAAATTTTATTTCTATTTTTATCAAAATTTTTAATTTTTTTTATCAAAATTTTATTTCTATAGCTAATTTTGTCAAAATTGTATTTGTATAGAAAATTTTGTCAAAATTTTATTTCTATAGAAAATCTTGTCAAAATTGTATTTTTATAGAAAATTTTGTCAAAATTTTATTTCTATAGAAAATTTTGTCAAAATTGTATTTCCATAGAAAATTTTGCCAAAATTTTATTTCTATTGAAAATTTTATCAAAATTTTACTTCTATAGAAAATTTTGTCAAAATTTTATTTCTATAGCTAATTTTGTCAAAATTGTATTTGTATAGAAAATGTTGTAAAAATTTTATTTCTGTAGAAAATTTTGACAAAATTTTATTTCTATAGAAAATTTTGTCAAAATTGTATTTCCATAGAAAATTTTATCAAAATTTTATTTCTATAGAAAATTTTATCAAAATTTTACTTCTATAGAAAATTTTGTACAAATTTTATTTCTATACCCGAGAAAAAATTGTGAGATGTAATTTGATACAATTAGATATGAGTAGATCCGAAAAATGGTAAGATCTAATCATATCTAATTAAATTTGAAAATTTTGTCAAAATTTTATTCCTATAGAAAGTTTTATAGAAATGTTACTTCTATAGAAAATTTTGTAAAAATTTTATTTCTATAGCTAAGTTTGTCAAAATTGTATTTGTGTAGAAAATTTTGTCAAAATTTTATTTCTATAGAAAATTTTGACAAAATGTTATTTCTATAGAAAATTTTGTCAAAATTTTATCAAATTTTATTTCCATAGAAAATTTTGTCAAAATTTTATTTCTATAGAAAATTTTGTCAAAATTTTATTTCTATAGAAAATTTTGTCAAAATTTTTATTTCTATAGAAAATTTTGTCAAAATTGTATTTCTATCGAAAATTGTGTGTTTGTGTTTTGGCTCAGAATAAAACCCTATTGATTTTGGAACAAATCGGTTCAGATATAGATATATCTCCCATATATATGTTTTTCCGATTTCGACAAAAATGGTCAAAATAACACAATTTTCCTTGTAAAATCACCACTGCTTAGTCGAAAAGTTGTAAAAATGACTCTAATTTTGCTAAACTTCTAATACATATATATCGAGCGATAAATCATAAATAAACTTTTGCGAAGTTTCCTTAAAATTGCTTCAGATTTAAATGTTTCCCATATTTTTTATACCCTCCACCATAGGTATATTAACTTTGTCATTCCGTTTGTAACAAATCGAAATATTGCTCTAAGACCCCATAAAGTATATATATTCGGGGTCGTGGTGAAATTCTGAGTCGATCTGAGCATGTCCGTCCGTCCGTCTGTTGAAATAACGCTAACTTCCGAACGAAACAAGCTATCTACTTGAAACTTGGCACAAGTGGTTGTTATTGATGTAGGTCGGATGGTATTGCAAATGGGCCATATCAGTCCACTTTTACGTATAGCCCCCATATAAACGGACCCCCACATTTGGCTTGCGAGGCCTCTAAGAGAAGCAAATTTCATCCGATCCGGCTGAAATTTGGTACATGGTGTTAGTATATGGTCTCTAACAACCATGCAAAAATTGGCCCACATCGGTCCATAATTATATATAGCCCCCATATAAACCGATCCCCCGATTTGGCTTGCGGAGCCTATAAGAGAAGCAAATTTCATCCGATCCGGCTGAAATTTGGTACATGGTGTTACTATATGGTCTCTAACAACTATGCAAAAATTGGTCCACATCGGTCAATAATTATATATAGCTCCCATATAAACCGATCCCCCGATTTGGCTTACGGAGCCCCTAAGAGAAGCAAATTTCATTCGATCCGGCTGAAATTTAGTACATGATGTTAGTATATGGTATCTAACAACCATGCAAAAATTAGTCCACATCGGTCCATAATTATATATAGCACCCATATAAACCGATCACTAGATTTGACCTCCGGAGCCTCTTGGAAAACCAAAATTCATCTGATTCAGTTGATATTTGGTACGTGGTGTTAATATATGGCCTCAAACACCAATGCAAAAATTGGTCGAAATCGGTCCATAATTATATATAGCCCCCATATAAACCGATCCCCAGATTTGACCTCAGGAGACCCTTGGAAGAGCAAAATGTATCTGATTCGGTTGAAATTTGGTACATGGTGTTAGTATATGGTATCCAACAACAATGCAGGAATTGGTTCATATCAGTCCATAATTATATATAGCCCCCATATAAACCGATCCCCAGATTTGACCCCGGGTGCCTTCGGAGAAGCAAAATTCATACGATCTGGTTGAAATTTGGTGCGTAGTGGTAGTATATGATATTTAACAACCATGCCAAAAGTGGTCCATATCAGTTCATAATCATATATAGCCCCCATCCCGAGATCCCCCATCCCGAGATTTGGTTTTGGAGCCTCTTGGAGGAGCAAATTTCATCCGAGTCAGTTGAGATTTGGTACATTATGCTAGTATATGGCCGTTAACAACCATGCCTAACTAGGTCCATATCGGTCTATAGTTATATATATCCCTCAGATAAAAAGATCCCCACTCATACAAAAATTGGTCTATATCAAGTTCATAATTGTATATAGCCCACATATAAGCGACCCCCATATTTCAATTCTGGCTCTCTACGTACCGTGCAAAAGTCCATATCGATTCGTAATTATTTGTAGACTTACCTATACACAACTTTTTTGTATAATATATACCACGTATGGACTAACTCACAATTTAGAAAACGATGTTAAGAAGTTTTCAGATACCACAACCCAATTAATTCTATTGTGGATGACAGTCTTTCGTAGAAGTTTCTACGCAATCCATGGTGGAGGGTACATAAGATTCGGCCTGGCCGAACTTACAGCCGTATATACTTGTTTTAAATCTAATTTAATTAAATTATCCTTTAACAGTGGCCAAAGTTTTTCTTCCCTTCGAAATTCCTGATAAAAGAGAAATTTAAAATTAATAGAGATTGTCGAAAACAACTGCGAAGAATAGCAAAGTATGCGGCAGGCATTCATTTTAGATGAACCTAATGGACATTTTCAGAATTGAAGAGGACGAGGGTTGCAAGAGAAAATGCCAAAAGAAAATTTGAACTTAGTTTATTCTGGGCAATTAAGTGGTCCATTATCCAACAGCTTAATTATGCAATTATGCTTTCAAATAATTCATTTGATGCGAATCTGAATGAGACATTAGGCGTCTGCTTAAAATAATCAATTCGTAGATAATCAAAGTGCAAATGCAAATGGTTTTCTGTTGGAATGAATGAAATTTAATATTTAATTTTAAAAATTTAATCAAATAAAAAATATTTGCCTTGAGGGCCAACGAGCTGAGTGGTTAGCATGCACGCGAAGCCATGACCAATACAAAGGGTGATGGCTTCAATCACAATTTCGGCCGAACACCACGAAGTTTGAGGTAAACTCAGTCGCCTCCAGGGTTTCTGTAAGGACCCACTGAACCTTTCAGAATAAGAAGACAAGTGTTTATCTCTCTCAAGTAGCATATAAAATATTTTTATAATCTTGTCTGATATAGAACAATTTCTCTAATATGATCAGGATCTGATGGGAGCAGACATTCGGGATGTCATCGATTTGTGAATAATCGCAAACTGGTATCTTTATCCGAGATGGAGTAGGAATTTGATTCGGGGATAACCGGTAGGTTATAAGAATTCGAGTCGTCGGTTGCTTGTTGATCGGTACTTGAAGAGATATTCGCTTCGTTGATTATCGATATTGAATGAGAACGTCGATTCATAGAGATTCGATAATTGTTGAGAAATTCGGTTCCTTAATGATCAGTACTGATGACAACGGCCGTTTTTAGATGTTCGGTAGTATATGAGAAATGTGGTTCGTTTATAATCGGTAGTAGATGAGAACGTCGGTTCTTTGATGATCGGTAGTTGATGAGAATGTCGGTTCGTCGATGATCGGTAGTTGAGGAAAAATTCTGTTCATCATTGACCGGTAGTTGATGATTCATTGATGATCTCCGATCTGTTGCATTCGTTGGAATGTAGATTAGTGTTCGTTGCTGAGAAGTTTGGTTTATTGAAGATTGGAACGTTTTGTATTAGTCAATTTGTACTTGATCGGAAATTGTTTATTCGTCGCTTTGTATGTGATCGGGAACTGTTGATGAGATCTTCGATTTTCAGATGGTTGCTACAATTGATTATTGTAGAAGCGTTGGGGTATAAGCTTCAGTATCGGCAGTGGTATGGGATAATCGTTACGGGTCGGTGGAAGATTCAGGTCGTTACCACGGTACTTTTTTACACACATAGTGTCAAACAAAGTACAACAGTGTATACTTCATCAACCCTCTATGAGCGAACTGTAGACCCGAAGGTCTCAGTAGTGGAAATGTAGATCCGAAGATCTTAGTGGAGGAACTGCATGGTCGAAGACCTCCGTGGTGGAAATGTATGCCCGAAAGTATCAGCGGGAGAACTATAGACTCGAAGATTTCAAGGGTGGAACTGGAGTTCGAAGATCTCGCTGGTGTAACTGTAGGCCTGAAGGTCTCAATGATGGAACTGTAGGCGCTAACGTCGCAGTGGTGGAAATGTAGGTCCGAAGATCTCAAAGTTGGCATTGGGGATCGAAGATATCAGTGGTGGGACTGTAGGCCCGAAAGTCCCAATAAAGAAACTGTAGGCCCGAAGATGTCAAGGGTGGATCTGTAGGCCCGAAGATTTCAAAGGCGGAACTGTAGGCTCTAAGGTCTCAGTGGTTGAAAGCCTCAACGTCAAAGAGATAGAACTGTAGTGGCGACTACGTCAGCGATGGAACTGTTGGCCAGAAGGTTTCAGTGGTGGAAGTGTAGGATTGAAGAACTTAAGGGTGAAACGGGAGATCGAAGATCTCACTGGTTGGACTGGAGATCCAAGATCTCATTGGAGAACTGCAGGCCCCAAGGTCTCAGTGGTGGAACTGTAGGCCCGAAGGTATCAGCGGGAGAACTATAGACCCGAAGATTTCATGGGTGGAACTGGAGTTCGAAGATCTCGCTGGTGTAACTGTAGGCCTGAAGGTCTCAATGATGGAACTGTAGGCGCTAACGTCGCAGTGGTGGAAATGTAGGTCCGAACATCTCAAAGTTGGCATTGGGGATCGAAGATCTCAGTGGTGGGACTGTAGGCCCGAAAGTCCCAATAAAGGAACTGTAGGCCCGAATATGTCAAGGGTGGACCTGTAGGCCCGAAGATCTCAAAGGCGGAACTGTAGGCTCTAAGGTCTCAGTGGTTGAAAGCCTTAACGTCACAGTGATGGAACTGTAGTCGCGACTATGTCAGCGATGGAACTGTTGGCCAGAAGGTTTCAGTGTTGGAAGTGTTGGATTGAAGAACTCAAAGGTGAAACAGGACATCGAAGATCTCACTGGTTGGACTGGAGATCGAAGATCTCATTGGAGAACTGCAGGTCCCAATGATGGAACTGTAGGCACGAAGCTCTCAGTAGTGGGACTGTAGATCCGAAGATCTCACATGTTGAAACTGTAGGTCGGTAGCTCTCAGTGGTGGAATTGTAGGCGCGAATGTCATAGTGATAGAAATGTAGGCGCTAACGTTGCAGTGGCGGAACTGTAGGTCCGAAGATGGCAAAGGTGGAATTGGGGTTGAAGATCTCAGTGGTGGGATCTCAGTGGCCCGAAAGTGTTAATAATGGAACTGTAGCCAACGAAGGTCTCATTGGTGGAACTGTAGGCCCAAAGATCTCAGTTGTGGAACTGTAGATCCGAAGATCTCAAAGGTGGAATTGGACATCGCAGGCTTCAGTAATGAACTGTCTGCTTGCAGGTCTCAGTTGTGGAAATGTAGGTCCGAAAATCTCAAAGGTAGGAGATCAAAGATCTCATAAATGGAACTCGGCGCCCCAAAGTCTCACTGGTGGAAATGTAGACCCGAAGACCTCAAGTGTGGAAATGGAGATTTAAGGTCTCAGTGGTGCAACTCTAGGTTCGAAGATCACAAAGGCAGAACTGGAGATCGAAGATCTCGCAATTGGAACTCGGGCCCAACAACGTCTCAGTGGTGGAAATGTAAGCCAAAAGGTCTCAATGATGGAACTGTAGCCACGAAAGTCTCAGTGGTGGAACTGTTGGTTCGAAGATCTCACTGGTGGAACTCGGGGACCCAAAGTCTCAGTGGTGGAAATGTAGGCCCAAAGGTCTCAATGATGGAACAGTAGCCACGAAAGTCTCAGTGTTGGAACTGTTGGTTCAAAGATCTCACTGGTGGAACTGTAGGATCAGAGGTGGAACTGTAAACCCCAAGGTCTCAGTGGTGGAAATTTAGGCTCGAAGGTCTCAGTGGTTGAACTGTAACTGGTGGAACAGTAGTCCCGGAGATCTCAGTGATGGATCTTTAGGCCCCAAGATCTCAAGGGTGGAACTAGAGATCGAAGAGCTCAGTGATGGAACTGTAGGCCCCAAGGTAGCAGAGGTGGAACTGTAGGCTCGAAGGTCTCTGTGGTTGAACTGTGAATCTTGACGTCACAGTGGTAGAACGGTCCCGAAGTCCTCAGTGATGGATCGTTAGGCCCTGATATCTCAAGGTAGGAACTGTCAGTGGTGAAACTTTAGGCCCGTAGGTCTCGGTGGTGGAACTGTAGGCTCGAAGATGCCAGTGGTTGAACTGTGAATCTTAACGTTGCAGTGGTAGAACTGTCCCGATGTTCTCAGTGGTGGATCTGTAGGCCCTAATATCTCAACAGTGGAACTGTCAGTGAAACTTTAGGACCTAAGATCTCAGTGGCGGAATGTAGGGTCGGAGGTCTCGGGCCTAGGAATAAATTCAATAGACGTCGCAAAAAATATAATCGAACTACAAGCAAAGGGCTTGCAATGATCCACCCGATTAGAATCTCTCTGTAAACAACTAAATGATTTCTTGGTGGAAATTTAGGCTCGAAGGTCTCAATGGTTGAACTGTAACTGGTGGAACAGTAGTCCCGGAGATCTCAGTGATGGATCTTTAGGCCCCAAGATCTCAAGGGTGGAACTAGAGATCGAAGAGCTCAGTGATGGAACTGTAGGCCCCAAGGTATCAGAGGTGGAACTGTAGGCTCGATGATGCCAGTGGTTTAACTGTGAATCTTAACGTCGCAGTGGTAGAACTGTCCCGATGTTATCAGTGATGGATCTTTAGGCCCTAATATCTCAAAGTTGGAACTGTCAGTGGTGAAACTTTAGGCCCGAAGGTCTCGGTGGTGGAACTGTAGGCTCGAAGATGCCAGTGGTTGAACTGTGAATCTTAACGTCGCAGTGGTAGAACTGTCCCGATGTTCTCAGTGATGGATCTGTAGGCCCTAATATCTCAAGAGCGGAACTGCCAGTGGTGGAACTGTAGGCCCAAATGTCTCAGTGGTGAAACTTTAGGACCTAAGGTCTCAGTGGCGGAATGTAGGGTCGGAGGTCTCGGGCTTAGGAATAAATTCAATGGACGTCTCAAAAGAAAAAAAAATACAATCGAACTACAAGCAAAGGGCTTGTAATGATCCATCCGACTATAATCTCTCTGTAAGCAACTAAATGATTTCTTGCCCAATGACTCATTCCGTAGCCCATACGAGTCTGACAAAGGTAAACAATATAAGCCATTTAAGCGATGGACTGGTTGAGAATTATCTTCTCTTACATAAATTGAATGTGTCAACCAAAATTACCTTGGTATAACAGCACACAGCCATGTTGGGTGAATAATAGCCCGGGTCTAGTGGTTGTCCTGTATGTGTGTGTAGCTGTTTTTAAATTAAATTAAAAATTTGTTTTGTTTTGTTATTGTTGGTTTTGTTCTTTAAGCATTGTTGTTGTTTTTTATTTCAGCTTAAAACCATACATTGACTAAACTACAAGAGTAGCTTAACCAACAGAGGAAAAGAATGTTTGTCAAATTTATTTGGGCAAAGCCCTATAGACTGCAAGATGGTTGGATGGACGCACGTTTCGGAATTACCACATTCCTCATCAGCATCCTCTACTTGCAGCAAAACTATCAACCAATTATCAGAATAAATTCAGGCAGTTTATTAAACCCAACAAAAACCATACTTGAACCCTCCGAAAAAAGGTTTTACATTGATAGCCGGCTTATGCCGAAATAAAAAATTTAAGTAAAAATATATTAAGGATATCTTGTTCTGTGTTATAAAATATTTTCCATAAGAGTAAGAAACCCCGAATTTATAACAAGTATTGCAACGATTTTGTTTAAATATTTTTTCATTTCTTTATGAATAAAATTCATCTCAGTCAATGAAAAAACAAATAATTGATTCAATTAATTGATACCAGATTAATTAAATCAATTGCACATATAATGATGTTATTTTTCCAGTGTATATTAGTCGGATGCTTTGTTTTGTTCCTTATTCAAATTGAAGTTTAGTCGATTAGAAGGGAATTGCTAAATGAGCAAATGAACATTTTAAATTGTGCGTAATTATCCTTCAATGACCTCGTTTTTTCCATTCATTTCTTCCCTATAATTACCTTCTTTGTGGTTTAGACTCTTAGTGAAGGTGGGGGGATTTCCAATAGTATGCTATTGGAATGGTGAAAGAGGAATGAGGAATGATTACCATTACAAATGTGTCTGTGTCCTATATACATATAAAGGATATTCTCCAAGAATTAATGGTGTCCATAGATGTTGAAATGAGTAGAGAAAGATGTTTCGCTGTGTGTATGTACTCTCTGCAAGGATAATAAATTGTAGCAAAAGAATCCTAAAACTTCTTAATTGTCTTATTTTATAGCAATAAAACTCGCATTATATTTTTTCCTCATATTTTATTTTTAATTTTGGTTGGTGCTGTTGTGCTTGTTGTTATACTCCAGAATAGTTTGTATCCAAATATAATTGTGCTATTAATTCTAAATCTTCCTTGAATGATGGGATTTAGTTTTGCATAATAAATTCATGTAACTTCTTCATCGCCAGACCACTCCATGAGGGTGCTAAGGGAGATTTAAGTCACTACCTCTTTATATTATGATTTTCGTTTGGAAGATATTCAAAAAATCCCGGAAGTCCTATACTTCCGCCTCCCTCACAAAAAAAAAACACAACATCTCATCCAACCACATTAACATCATTACTCTCAATATTTATTATGATAATCCCATAGTAAATGAAATAAATTACATTTTTAATAATGTACAAGAAAATACGCTTACGGCCAGTGAAAAACTCCCACATAATAAACATTTATCATCGGACATATACGATAGCTGAGGCAGCTTGTCTGCTTCCATCTTTTGGAATTTCCTTTAGTCAGATGGCTATTTGTCCGTCCGTCCTCATTTTTGGGCCACATTTTGAGGAAAGCCACTAAACAATCATAAAATATGGTCAAGAGATATACAAAGTACGAGGAGTAACATGGAGTAACTATCATCCCCCCACCCATCTCATCATCATCGTTATGGCCATCTCTCATCCAGAATAGTTTCATTTTCCAGTGGCAATAGGAAATCAACAACAACAAAAACAACGACAATAAAATATCAGAATTTCTAATAAAATTTTCCTTTTGTTTGCAAATCCTTAGGAATATTTAATAATGGTTTGTTCGTTCATTCATTCCATTTGCGTTTCTTTCTCTACTTTAGTCCAAAGTTAAAGTTCATACTTGGGCGGTGTGTGGTAGTATGTGTATCATCATTTGCCATTACTTCAGCCATCACTCATAACAAAGTGGGGAAAAGTGCTATAGTAAAATTTTCTTTATGTATAGAGTTGCCAAATAGTTTTGATTATGAAATGAGAGGGAGAGAGAGAGAGAGAGAGTGAGTGGTGAAATAGAGGAAAGATCAATTTCTGATATTCTGAAATAATCCAACTGACGCATAAGATACCCATAAAATAATATTCTTTGTCTTTAATCACAAAATTAATTGATCCTATTAATATTTAATGATTTATGGAATTTTCATTATCTTTTTGCTATTGCGAAGGGACGCAAAAATAGAAATTTTTTTCAAAATTTTTTTCTATAAAATTTTGTCAAAATTGTATTTCTATAGAAAATTTTGTCAAAAATTTATTTCTATAGAAAATTTTGTCAAAACTGCGTTTCTATAGAAAATTTTGTCAAAATTGTATTTCTATAGAAAATTTTGTCAAAAATTTATTTCTATAGAAAATTTTGTCAAAACTGCGTTTCTATAGAAAATTTTGTTAAAATTTCATTTCTATAGATAATTTTGCTAAAATTTCATTCAACGCAGGTTATTTATGTGAAATGGAAACTTCCCCCTACGACCTAATAAGGTCCTGTGTGGAACGAACAAACTAACTTACTTCTAGTATATATCACAATCATCAAATAGAAAATCTATGTATGTGTTAGGTTATTTAGCTAAATAATCTTCTGCATTCATATAACTTTTCAACAATATTTGAAATTTTGCTTTTCTTAAATTCATATGAAGGTTTTTACCTATTTTTGCCTTCAAATCTTGTATATATGTTTATAACTAATATAATGTATATGTCCAATAAGAGTATTATTTGTTGTAATATCTGCTGTGATAAAATCTCATTAAAGAATTGTAATTAATAAATAAAATAAATAAAGAGGAATATGAAAACTGACTGAAACCTGCTAAAATTTCATTTCTATAGAAAATTTTGTTAAAATGTTATTTCTATTGAAAATTTGGCAAAATTTTATATCTATAGAATATTTTGTTAAAATTTTATGTCTATAGAAAAATTTGTCAACATTTTGTCAAAATTTTATTTCTATAGAAAATTTGGTAAAATTTTACTCTATAGAAAATTTTGTCAAAATTTTATTTCTATAGGAAATTTTTCAAAATTTTATTTCTATAGAAAATTTTGTCAAAATTTTATTTCTTAATTATATTTGCTTAGTTCGGCTTGAGGTCATGTGAATAAAAACAGATGTTGTTGTTTTTTGAGTTGTATTTTTATATTTAAAATTTTCCAATATTTCGAGACATCTCCGATGCTCGTCTTCAGGGAAATTAATTTAAATTTAAAGAACAGTGAACTTCTTTACAAGGGAGTATATTTACAATTTATTTCTTGTCAAAATTTTATTTCTAAAGGAAAATTTATAAAATTTTATTTCTATAGAAAATTTTGTCAAAATTTTATTTCTATAGAAAATTTTGCTAAAATTTAAATTATATAAAAAATTTTGTCAAAATTTTATTTCTATACAAAAGCTTATCAAAATTTTATTTCTAAAGGAAAATTTATAAAATTTTATTTCTATAGATAATTTTGTTAAAATTTAATTTCTATAGAAAATTTTGTCAAAATGTTATTTCTATTGAAAATTTGCCAAAAATTTTATTTCTATCGAAAATTTTGTGAAATTTTTATTTCTATAGAAAATTTCGTCAACTTTTTATTTCTATACAAAATTTTGTCAAAATTGTGTTTCTATAGGAAATTTTTCAAAAATTTATTTCTATAGAAAATTTTGTCAAAATTATGTTTCTATAGAAAATTTTGTCAAAATTTTAATTCTATAGAAATTTCTTGGGAAATTTTATTTCTAAAGGAAAATTTATAAAATTTTATTTCTATTGAAAATTTTGTCAACATTTTATTTCTATTGAAAATTTGGTCAAAATTTTATTTCTATAGAAAATTTTGTCAACATTTTATTTCTATAGAAAATTTTGTCAAAATTTTATTTCTATAGAACATTTTGTCAAAATTTTATTTCTGTAGAAAATTTTGTTAAAATTGTATTTCTATAGAAAATTGTGACAAAATTTTATTTCTATAGAAAATTGTGACAAAATTTTATTTCTATAGAAAATTTTGTCAAAATTTTATTTTTATAGAAAATTTTGTCAACATTTTATTTCTATAGAAAATTTTGTCAAAATTTTATTTCTATAGATAATTTAGTCACAATTGTGCTTCTATAGGAAATTTTTCAAAATTTTATTTCTATAGAAAATTTTGTCAAAATTATGTTTCTATAGAAAATTTTGTCAAAATATTAATTCTATAGAAATTTCTTGGGAAAATGTTACTTCTATAAAAAATTTTGTCAAAATTTTATTTTTATAGAAAATTTTGTCAAAATTTTATTTCCATGGAAATTTTTTGGGAAAAATTTTACTTCTATAGAAAATTTTCACAAAATTTTATTTCTATCGTAAATCTTGTCAAAATGTTATTTCTATCGAAAATCTTGTCAAAATTGTATTTCTATTGAAAATTTTGTCAACATTTTATTTCTATTGAAAATTGTATCAAAATTTTATTTCTTTAGAAAACATTGTCAACATTTTATTTCTGTAGAAAATTTTGTCAAAATTTTATTTCTTGTGACAAAATTTTATTTCTATAGAAAATTGTGACAAAATTTTATTTCTATAGAAAATTTTGTCAAAATTTTATTTTTATAGAAAATTTTGTCAACATTTAATTTCTATAGAAAATTGTGTCAAAATTTTATTTCTATAGATAATTTAGTTACAATTGTGTTTCTATAGGAAATTTTTCAAAATTTTATTTCTATAGAAAATTTTGTCAAAATTATGTTTCTATAGAATATTTTGTCAAAATTTTAATTCTATAGAAATTTCTTGGGAAAATCTTACTTCTGTAAAAAATTTTGTCAAAATTTTATTTCTATAGAAAATTTTGTCAAAATTTTATTTCCATGGAAATTGTTTGGGAAAAATTTCACTTCTATAGAAAATTTTCTCAAAATTTTATTTCTTTAGAAAACTTTGTCAACATAGAAATTTTTTGGGAAAAATTTTACTTATATAGAAAATTTTGTCAAAATTTTATTTCTATCGAAAATCTTGTCAAGATATTATTTCTATCGAAAATCTTGTAAAAATGTTATTCCTATTGAAAATTTGGTCAACATTTTATTTCTATAGAAATTTTTTGGGAAAAATTTTACTTCTATAGAAAATTTTGACTTTTTTTATTTCTATAGAAGAATTTATCAAAATTTTATTTCTATAGAAAATTTTGTTAAAATTTTATTTCTATAAAAAATTTTGTCAAAATTTTATTTCTATAGAAAATTTTATCAAAATTTTTTTCGATAGAATATTTTGTCAAAATTTTATTTCCAAGGGAAATTTTTTCAAAATTTTATTTCTGAAGACTATTTTGTCAAGATTTAATTTCTATGGAAAATTTTGTCAAAATTTTGTTTCTGCACCGAAAAAACAGTGAACTGTTTTATAAGAAGAATGAACTACCACGCACGAAAATTTAACTAAATTTTACTCCACATTTTAAGATTTCCACAAAGCGTTGTTAAAACCAGGAAATTTGAATGCCCTTTTGTACTTTTTAACTACAGTTCGCGAAATTTCATCTCATAGAAGAAAAAATTAACTTAAAGTAAAGAAGAAAATCATTGACCATTTTAAGCATACATTAGCTCATTCTTACTATTTTTGGGAATAGTATGAAATTCTTCTTTTGCTTTAGTTCATATTGAACTTATGTGTACGGTCATTGAACTTTATACTCACGTTTAGTTCATAAAATTTTTGAGACATACTTAAAAAAAGTAAGATTTCATTAAGCTGTGGAAAATTTCGATAAAAATAATAAAATTTAACTACAAGCAAATAATTTTTTTCCAATAAAAATAAGTTGAATTTAGCGTTAGTTTAACTACGGAAATTTTTTGCTGTGTATAGAATTTTATTTCTATAGAAAATTCTTTAAATTCTTCAAAATAAAAACGTTTTGTTTTCTTTACGAAAAATTTGTCTTTCTTAGAAGTTATACGATTTTAACGAATGGAAGCAAATTAAAAAAAAAATATGTATAACAATTTATTTTAAAGAAATTTGTTCATAATTTTGTGTAAATTGCATGTCCTAGAATTTAGCTTTCAATTTTTTTTTTTCGGTCAGAAGTTTATATTTTTGTAGCGTAGAAAAGTTATAGCAATCGAGAAATACATACATATCTACATGGCAACCCCAAAAGAAAGTTATGATACTAGCTATCTACGGTATATGAATACTTTCTCATTTTTATTATAACACATTTTTTTTGCTCATTCTACATACATACATCAATAAATAATAAGTTTTACGAGAATACTATTGGCAATATTCACAATATTTCCTCAAAACTATGACACGGACGAACAACGACATTGCGAATGAATGCATGAAACTTACATGGGTGGGTGGGTTACGGGATCACAGGGAGACATGTTTGTATAAAATACGAGATGACTGCAAAACTTTTCTCCCTTTAGGTAAAGCAAGGAATACGATAGGACTCTCTCAATATGCTGAATAGTCTATGGTAGAGTTAGTGGTAAAGACTGACTGACAGTCAGACGTCAACATCAACAACAACCGATGAGCATACAAATATAGCAATAACAATAACAACAACAACAACACTAACAAATATCGATGCTATTTAACGTTTACAAAGCTATGGTCCACCATGCAAATCAACACACGTACACACATATACACTGACTGACTGGCTTACATCTCATTTCCATCAACATTCGTATGTAATCAAATGATCACATTATGTTAGACTACACAACAACAACAACACAATATGTATTTGCAATAATAACAGTATAATAGCAATAGCAGAAGCAGAGAAGCAATAATAGCAGCAACTTCAGCTATAAGAAAACCCATAGAGTGAATATAAAATGGAAATGTAGCTAATTACATATTCATTAAATTCCGGATATAGTAGAACATACAAATGAACACATTCTCTCTCTGGTACTCTCACTTACTAGTAGTAGAGGGTAGTTTAACCATAACGTTAACATGTTAATCTGTATGAAACATTAACACTTCAAATGCAAGCATTTTTAAATCTTTTAATTTTTTTCACATCAAATAAAATCTTGAAGAACATTTTCATATTTGAATAAAATATTCTTTTTAAACACATACAGAAAAAAAGTAAACTATGTTATGGAAAAAATGAACTCGAGCAAAAATTGAACTAAATTGTATTTCAAACTTTGAGATTAATTAATTTACCGAAAATTTTGTGACACTTTTGGACTTTTCATCAGGCACTTAATAATGTAATCTTTAATCTTTGTTTGTTTGGAGGAAAAGTGTATAATTTTTGCGATAAACGTTGACTTTGTTATAGGATGGAAAAGGAATTAATTACACTAGGCAACAAATAACAAACTTTTCTCTGTGAATTGTTTCTAGCATATTTTTTCTTATTGATTATGACCTACTAAACACGAAAATGATTTTTAAAAAATTTTCTGTCGATTGGTTTTCAAGACACAATTTTTTTTTTTAAATTTTTGGAGGTACACTTCCAATTTTGAGCATATCTTTCGTTTTATTTAACCTTTTTGATCTTAATACTACTCAAATTAAAGAAAATTGAGCCGTCTACAACTCATTCTCAGAAAATTTTCAAATCGGGTAAGTAGTTTGGATGTTGGCGGCTTAAAAAGGTTAAAAAACGGCGTTTTTTTAGTAAAAATGTGGCAGAAAAAAAACATATAAAGATTCATATGATTTGGCCTTTTCGGTCTTTTACCAAAATTATAACTCCGCTATTTGTTGTTCGATTTTGTTAAGTAAGGGCTTATTTTCTTTGTAAAAATTTCAGCTATACGTAAAAACCCAAAATTGCTGTTAGCAATTTTTTTATATTTTATATGAATCTTTATATGGTTTTTTCTGCCACATTTTTACTAAAAAAACGCCGTTTTTTAACCTTTTTAAGCCGCCAACATCCAAACTACTTACCCGATTTGAAAATTTTCTGAGAATGAGTTGTAGACGGCTCAATTTTCTTTAATTTGAGTAGTATTAAGATCAAAAAGGTTAAATAAAACGAAAGATATGCTCAAAATTGGAAGTGTACCTCCAAAAATTAAAAAAAAAAATTGTGTCTCGAAAACCAATCGACAGAAAATTTTTTAAAAATCATTTTCGTGTTTAGTAGGCCATAATCAATAAGAAAAAATATGCTAGAAACAATTCACAAAATGGCTGTTGGCTAGTGTTAGTGACTAACATTGGAAAACTAAACCCTTAACACTTGCCGTTATTATCCTAGGAGGAGGGAATTTAACCATGAAAATAACGAACATTACAAGATTCGTTGTAAGAAGCCTGATATTTTGAGAATGAAATACGTGAGACTTTGCATTAAAGTGTTGGTCAAAAACCCGCAATGCAATAGGAATGATTGTCTCATTTGATATGCAATTAGTAAAACAATTTAGTCATTTATTTATTTTGTGTAAATGAATTTTTCGACTTTTGCTAAAGTCGACTACCCGATTTTTTTCTAAGTTATCAAAACTTATTTTTTAAACATGAGATTTTCAAAAAGAAGACTTTTGATTTTACGACTCACCACTTTTTTTATAAGTTGTCAGCATAAAAAATCTAAGGTTAAGTGGTAGCCCAGTATTTCAAGCTCACTTAGACTATCACTGACCGGTTAGGTTAGGTTAGGTGGCAGCCCGATGTATCAGGCTCACTTAGACTATTCAGTCCATTGTAATACCACACGCAGAGAAGGAATATGATCACCTCAACCATGCTTCAAGAGCAAAATGTTATTTTTGGATGGTGACCATGTAACATGTTTATGGCAAAAATGTTCTTTTCTCGCCAAAAATAATATGCTTGCCGAAATCAGACACATAACCTCCGAGAAAATAACATGGTTGCGACAAACATGTTACATGGTCACCATTCAAAAATAACATTTTGCTCTTGAAACATGGTTGAGGTGATCATATTCCTTCTCTGGGTGCACATTGGTGAACTTCTCTCTTATCACTGAGTGCTGCTCGATTCCATGTTAAGCTCAATGACAAGGGACCTCCTTTTTATAGCCGAGTCCGAACGGCGTTCCACATTCCAGTGAAACCACTTAGAGAAGCTTTGAAACCCTGAGAAATGTCACCAGCATTACTGAGGTGGGATAATCCACCGCTGAAAAACTTTTTGGTGTTCGGTCGAAGTAGGAATCGAAACCACGACCTTGTGTATGCAAGGCGGGCATGCTAACCATTGTGGTGCAATGTGGCTTCCTACTTCTTATAGCCGATTTCGAACGGAGTTCCACATCGCGGTGAAATCACTTACAGAAGCTTTCTATAGGAAATTTTGTCAACATTTCATTTCTATAGGAAAGTTTGCCAAAATTTCATTTCTATAGGAAAATTTGTCAAAATTGCATTTCAATAGGAAATTTTGTCAAAATTGCATTTCTATAGGAAATTTTGTCAACATTTCATTTCTATAGGAAAGTTTGCCAAAATTTCATTTCTATAGGAAATTTTGTTAAAATTTCATTTATACGGGAAATTTTGTCAAAATTGCATTTCTATAGGAAATTTTGTCAAAATTGCATGTCTATAGGAAATTTTGTCAATATTTCATTTCTATGGGAAATTTCGCAAAAATTTTATTTTTATAGGAAATTTTGTCAATATTTAATTTCTATAAGAAATTTCGCAAAAATTTCTGTTTTATAGGAAATTTTGTCAAATTTTCATTTCTATAAGAAATTTTGTCAAAATTTCATTTCTATAGGAACTTTTCTTTAAAACTTTATTTGTATAGGAAAGTTTGTCAAAATTTAATTCCTATAGGAAATTTTGGTCAAAATTTCATTTCTATAGGAAATTTTCACAAAATCTCATTTAGCAAATTTTGTCAAAATTTCATTTCTATAGGAAAGTTTGTCAAAATTTAATTTTTTGGAAAATTTTGTCAAAACTTAATTTCTATAGAAAATTTTGCCAAAATTTAATTTCTATAGAAAATTTTGTCACAATTTAATTTCTATAGAAAATTTTGTCAAAATTTCATTTCTGTAGGAAATTTTATCAAAATTTCATTTTTATAGGAAGTTTTTTCAATTTTTTTCGATAGGAAATTTTGTCAATATTTAATTTCTATAGGAAATTTTGTCAAATGTTCATTTCTATAAGAAATTTTGTCAAAATTTCATTTCTATGCGAACTTTTCTTTAAAACTTAATTTCTATAGGAAAGTTTGTCAAAATTTAATTTCTATAGGAAATTTTGGTCAAAATTTCATTTCTATAGGAAATTTTCACAAAATTTCATTTAGGAAATTTTGTCATTTCATTGAGGAAATTTTGTCAAAATTTCATTTCTATAGGAAAGTTTGTCAAAATTAAATTTCTATAAAAATTTTGTCAACATTTAACTTCTATAGAAAATTTTGTCAAAATTTCATTTCTGTAGGAAATTTTGTCAAAATTTCATATTTTCATATCTTTAAGAAATTTTGTCAAAATTTCATTTCTATAGGAACTTTTGTTTAAAACTTCATTTCTATAGGAAAGTTTGTCAAAATTTCATTTCTATAGGAAATTTTGGCCAAAATTTCATTTCTATAGGAAATTTTCACAAAATTTCATTTAGGAAATTTTGTCCAAATGTAATTTCTATAGACAATTTTTTCAAAATTTAATTTCTATAGAAAATTTTGTCAAAATTTCATTTCTGTAGGAAATTTTGTCAAAATTT
Source organism: Haematobia irritans (assembly GCF_050003625.1). Taxonomy (NCBI): domain Eukaryota; kingdom Metazoa; phylum Arthropoda; class Insecta; order Diptera; family Muscidae; genus Haematobia; species Haematobia irritans. Next base: position 197,154,752 of record NC_134400.1, on the reverse strand, counting down.
CATTTCTATAGGAAATTTTGTCAAAATTTCATTTCTATAGGAAATTTTGTCAAAATTTTATTTCTGTAGGAAATTTTGTCAAAATTTAATTTCTATGGGAAATTTCGCAAAAATTTCATTTTTATAGGAAATTTTGTCAAAATTTTTTTTCTATGGGCAATTTTGTCAATATTTAATTTCTATAGGAAATTTCGCCAAAATTTCTGTTTTATAGGAAATTTTGTCAAATTTTCATTTCTATAAGAAATTTTGTCAAAATTTCATTTCTATAGGAACTTTTCTTTAAAACTTAATTTCTATAGGAAATTTTGGTCAAAATTTCATTTAGGAAATTTTGTCATTTCATTGAGGAAATTCTGTCAAAATTTCATTTCTATAGGAAAGTTTGTCAAAATTTAATTTCTATAGAAAATTTTGTCAAATTTCATTTCTGTAGGAAATTTTGTCAAAATTTCATTTCTATAGGAAAGTTTGTCAATATTTCATTTCTATAGGAAATTTTGTCAAAATGGAAATTTGTCTTCGTAGAGGAGTGATAAAGCGGAAAATGATTCTAAGTTTAAAAGTCTTCTTGATTTGATATTCATATATTTGTTTCCTTTTTTATCGTCTTTTAATGCTTAAGGTTTATATTTTGTTTGAAAATTTTTGAAAAATTTTGGATCTTTTCAGTATGAATTTGTATCATTGTATTCATGAAAATTTTTCGTTATATGAATGAAAAATTTTCGTTGGCTTAATTTAAATGAAATTTTCTTTGTGTATGACTGTCGAAACTATATTGCCTTTTCAATTTAAAATTGACTTCTCGGTTTTTTTTCGATATAAATCGATTTTATCGCTATCAATAATACTACTTTACAAAATATTTTTTTTATGAGATTTATGTAGTTTCATTTGCTAATTTCAATAATAAAGATTATTTTTTTATGCAACAGTTTTTGAGTTATCCTTAATTTTTTGTCTTATTTGTACATGACAAATCATATCTCGTGCTAGAAATGTCGAATTTCAAAAATTCAATGTAGACTTTTTTTTATTATCCGAAAAGTTAATTTTCGAATTTTTATCCTTATATACAGTATCATAAAAATTAACATCATGCATTAGTTTTGGTACACCTTTTATTACTATATTCTTACAGTATCCACAGTATTTCTGTAGGCTTTGTAATACTGCTATAGCACTACCCATAACCAAAAAGACCCATTGAAAGAGAGGAAGAGAAAAAGAGAGCCAAATGGGATGGAGATAATTTGAGTAGTAGAAATGATAGCATTAGCATTGCCATTAGTAGGAGAAATATAGGTGAATGTGTTGATTGAACCTACACAATAGGCAAAAGAATGAGGCACATGTATATGCGAAAGATGATGCATGCATTAATATACTATAGCGGAAGCAATCAACAAAGGAAAACAAATTCAATCGAAATACATATCTACAAAAAAAAGATAATCGCTGGGAAGAGAAATTCCATGTAGTGACCTGAGTGTTATCCGATAATTTTTTAGCATATCATATTAGGTGAGGGTGGTGGTGGGGGAGCTGTGGTAAGACTAACAAACACTTTTTCACCATAAATGATGATTCTCTCTCTCTCTCTGTTTGTTGTAGCCCCCCCACACTGAAAAAACAGTGAACCCATTTCCATTGCAAAATGAACTAAACTGTAGTAATATTGACCATGATTTAGCCCTTAAGATTTTTTTCAACTTGTCTAGTTTATAATTCTCTTAAATTTTAGTTAATCTATAACATTGTATTTTAGTTCATTTTTACAACACCATAAGATTTATATACCCCTACCAAGTTAAAAATTCAGTATTATTTTGGCTTACCTGCTTATTTTTTGGGAAACCCGACAATAAAAAGTGGTTAACAGTCTCTTTAAAATGTCGACGACTAAACTATTTTTAAATCAATCATTCCACATTACAGAGAAATTAAATAATTAAAGGAACAACAACCCGTTTTACTATTATGAAAAATTTCATACATTAAAATTCAACTTTCTTTAAGCAAAAGTACTTTATTATAAAAACTTATGATGAGAGTTCTTAATACAATGTTTTTGTGAATAAAAATTATGACCACGTGGAACAAGAAAGTAGTTTATTTTAACTCGCTATTTGGACATTTTTTCCTTAGTTTTTTATTCATCGTTAGTATATTCACATATCTTGCTGAAAAAATGGAAGGAATAATGAAAATTGTTAAAAATTAACATGTAATAAAATATAATTTTTAATCTCTTTAAATTAGCTTGTAACTTACCATATTTGGGGGCATTTTATTAAATGGTGTAAGGAATTCAACTTTTCTTAGATAAACGTACCTCATAAAGTTTGTACCTGAAACAATTAGAGAAATAATGAATTAAGTAATATATTAACTCATAAAACTGTGTTGTTATCGATGTGAAGGACATAATACAATAAATATTCTTGTCAAAAGAAAGCCAAAGTTTTAATATAAAACTTACCAATTCTCTATTAAATTGTACGCTGAGGTTAAAAAGTTATCGAAATTCATTTGGGGATACTCTGAAATTAAATATTTATTTTTTACATTAAATAGAAAACATTAAATTGGTTTCCAAAAAATCTAATTAAAGAAATAATATGCATAAGAAAAACTAAATATTCTGGTTAAAAGAATGTTAAAGAAAGCTTACCAATTCATAAAAACGTTTCCAAATTGTTATTCTGAAATTTAATATTTGTTTTTTACAATAAAAATATTAAATTTGTTTCCAAAAATATTTGATTATTGTAATACTAAAATAAGGTATTAAAAACATGTAATTTTGATAATAAAAAGGTCATACAAATTTTAATATTCTAGTGAAAAGAAAGCCAAATTTTAAAAGAAATCTTACCACTTCTCTATTAAATTATACGCTGAGGAGGAATATAAAAATATACCCGAATCCATCTTGGGGTTGCTCTGAAATTAAATATTTTTTTTACAACAAAGAAAAACATTAAACTAGTTTCAAAAAAAAAAATAATAATAATAATTAGCAAATAATGATATAAATAAAAAATATCCTTTTTAAAAGAAACCCACATTTTAAAAAGAATACTTACCAATTTATGATTGAACTATATGCTGAGGTGTAACAAAAATTTTCCAAAAATATTTGATTAAAGTAATACCAAAATAAGGTATTAAAAACCTGTAATTTTTGAGAATAAAAATGTCATTAAAACGTAAATATTCTAGTGAGAAGAAAGCCAATTTTTAAAAGAAAACTTACCACTTCTCTATTAAATTATACGCTGAGGAGAAATATAAAAATTTGCCCGAATCCATCTGGGGTTGCTCTTAACTTAGATATTTTTTTACAACAAAGAAAAACACGAAACTTGTTAAAATAATAATAATAATAATAATAATTAACAACTAATAATATACATAAAGAATATTATTTTTTAAAAGAAAGCCACATTGAAAAAGAACTCTTACCTATTTATCATTAAACTATACGCTGAGGTGTAACAAACAATTTTCCAAATTCACCTGGAGTTACTCTGAAATTGAATATTTATTTTTTAAATTGAATAATAAAAATTAAATTAGATAAAACAATTTCAATATACTTTCCATTTCAGCATTTTTTTCCTAAATATTGAACTTTCTTAATAACTTTTTTTCTAAGCTACCGATTATCACTTCGCCATCGTACATCTCATCGCTAAAATATTAGTAACTTTCATTTCAAAGTTTTAATAAACAAACTCCAATGTCTAAAAATGTCTAAGAAAACCAAAATATTCCATACCTTTATATTCCCTTGTTACATACTTGCTAAAAAGATGCAACAGCCCACGCCAACGCCAACTATACAACTGAAGCATACAAACAAAACCAAGCAAAACCAAAACATTCCTACAACAACAAAAACACATGTGCCTTCATTGAAAACAACACCTCATCTAGACAAATAAACCATTCGCGAATAATAAACACACACACACAAACCACTGAAAGAACAAAAACAACCCCACGCTCAGATATACACAACATCCCCATCACTCGCTACCATTTCTCATTATTGCATTGCATGATCTCACTCTCAAAAAAATTTCAAGTAACAACATCTTTACATTAAACATATTCCACTTTGACGAGAAAGATCTCTGTACTATGCATTAGTTCATCGCATCTGTCCACAATTTACTCTAAAAACAATACTCTTAAATGCATATCAGTATAAGAACGATGAAACGTTTAACTTAAAATTAGCAAAAACTTCATGAAATGATATCTACCCATTTTTGACGAAAATGTCTATAAATTTAATTACATGTGAACTAAAAATATTTCATTGGGAAATTTTTTACCAACAATTATTAACCATAGGAATTGTCAGTAAGAAATTACTATCCACTTTCAAGTTCATTTTTCGTAAAAAAATATTTTCTCATACAAAAAAATCTTATGGTAAATTGCACTTATTATTTAGAAAATACTTTACATTTCACAAGTAGTTTTATAGCATGACAAACGAATTTTTAACTACCAGTTAAGAAATTTTTTAAGGAAATTTCCATCGTATTTTGTAGGCCATGAACTAAACGATTGCTACTTAGAATTTGTAAAATTTCCTTTCGAGTAGTTAATTTTCGTTGAAGATACGAAAAATGAACTAAAATTCTGGAAAATGCTTGTAATAAATTATTGTAAAAATCTTCTTAAATTTACGAGACACTTTTTTTTCTGTGCATATAACAAATGATAGACGTGAGTTGTTGGTATACAACGGAGGAACCAATTATTTTTTTCTCTTGTACATTTCGTTTTAAATTCATAGTTGACTTGTCAACTCTCGTGAAAAGTCGATTTTGGTTTTTATCAATAGTCGGAATTTTGTCAACATCTTAGATCAAACGACAATTTTTTATTAAACAAAAAAAAACTTAAGATTAGGAAAAGTTGACTTTTACAACAAATATTCGATTAGTCGAAGAGTCGATTTCCGATTTTTTATCCTTAGCCATTTGAATTGAAATCAAATATGATTGGATCCACATTAAATTTGTTTTAGTGTGTCCTATATGTCCTATAGGAGAAAATTGTTTGTGTCTGAGGGCGAATAAATTCAATAAATAATAGAAGAAAAAACAATTATTGATGTCTGTTTTTCGTTTATCTTCGCTTCAGTTTATTTATTTATTTTTTTTTTGCTATTTTTCATTGTTTTTGCTCTATGGCCAGTGATTTTACCATGGCAAACAATGAGAAGTCATATTAATTCACATTATATATTTAAATTGCATCATTATTCAATCATTTTATCATCAATGTAAGCTCTATTATCTGTCGGTTCTTTCCATTTAAATTAATTATTTCAATTAAAAACATCCTAGATGAAAAAAAAATGTGAATGGATATGAGAATATAAGCGAGAGATTAATTTTATATCCTTGCTTTATCAAATTTGTTTTAAATCGAATGCGCTTTGATGTGCATCAGCATTGGTATGCTATTCTATAAATGGGGGTAACTACGCAATCATTTTAACGTTTATGAGAAACGTTTTTTAAATGGGAAAATGCGTGGCAAAAACAAAATAAAATGGCTTTATGGAAAATGTTGTCAAAATTTCAAATTATATTTCAATAGAAAAATTTTGGCAAAATTTTATTTTTATAGAAAATTTTGTCAAAATTTTATTTCTAAATGGCTTTAAAACTAATGAACCTATCTACAGATACTTCCCCCAAATCGAATTTTAAGACCAATGAAATTCCTCTTTGTTAAAAAGTTTGTTAAAGAACAAATAAAAAAAATAAAACCAATTTATTAGCATTGCAACGGTTGTCATTAATCTTTTTTATTTACTTTTAAAGAGAATTGTTTTGCATCAAATGAAACTTTCGTTCCTCTAAAACGCAAATTCTTCTTTCGGTGTAGTCCTAACCTAAACCACTTTAATTATGAATACCAAGGACTATGCAACCTAAATTTTGAGATATCAAATTTATTGTCATTGTCGCAAATCAATTGATTGTATGATTGCTTTATATTTGGCTGAAAAGCCACAGCATTTAAATGATCAGTGCTGGACGAAAATTCGGTTCGTTGATGAAAACTTTGATTCGTAGAGATGGGCTAATTGATGAGAAATTCGATTCGCCCATAATCGTTAGCCAATGAGAAGTTCGGTTCATTGATGGAAGTTTCAGTTTGCCAACGATTGTGGATTGATTAAAACCATTAAAATATCGGACGCAATCAACAAGCAAAAAAATTTTGTTCTATAGACAATTTTGTCAAAATTTTAAATTTTATTTCTATAGAAAATTTTGTCAAAATTTTAAATTTTATTTCAATTAAAAATTTTGGCAATTTTTTTTTTATAGAAAATTCTGTCAAAATTTTAGTTAATATAAAATTTTGTCAAAATTTTATTTCTAAAGAATATTTTGTCAAAATTTTATTTGTATAGAAAATTTTTTTAAAAATGTTATTTGTTTAGAAAATTTTATCAAAATTTTATTTCTATAGAAAATTGTGTCAAAATTTTAAATTATATTTCAATAGAAAATTTTGGCAAAATTTTATTTTTATAGAAAATTTTGCCAACATTTTAGTTCCATATACAATTTTGTCAAAATTTTAGTTCTATAGAAAATTTTGAAAAAAAAAATTATTTCAACAGAAAATTTTGGCAAAATTTTAAATTATATTTCTATAGAAAATGTTGTCAAAATTTTTTCTATAGAAAATTTTGTCAAAATTTTATTTCTGTAGAAAATTGTGTCAAAATTTTATTTGTATAGAAATTTTTTTAAAAATGTTATTTGTTTAGAAAATTTTATCAAAATTTTATTTCTATAGAAAATTTTGTCAAAATTTTAAATTATATTTCAATAGAAAATTTTGACAAAATTTTATTTTTATAGAAAATTTTGCCAATATTTTAGTTCCATATACAATTTTGTCAAAATTTTAGTTCTATAGAAAATTTTGAAAAAAAAAAATATTTCAACAGAAAATTTTGGCAAAATTTTAAATTTTATTTCTATAGAAAATGTTGTCAAAATTTTTTCTATAGAAAATGTTGTCAAAATTTTATTTCTATAGAAAATTGTGTCAAAATTTTATTTGTATAGAAAATTTTTTTTAAAAATGTTATTTGTTTAGAAAATTTTATCAAAATTTTATTTCTATAGAAAATTTTGTCAAAATTTTAAATTATATTTCAATAGAAAATTTTGGCAAAATTTTATTTTTATAGAAAATTTTGCCAACATTTTAGTTCCATATACAATTTTGTCAAAATTTTAGTTCTGTAGAAAATTTTGAAAAATAAAAATTATTTCAACAGAAAATTTTGGCAAAATTTTAAATTTTATTTCTATAGAAAATGTTGTCAAAATTTTTTCTATAGAAAATTTTGTCAAAATTTTATTTCTATAGAAAATTGTGTCAAAATTTTATTTGTATAGAAAATTTTGTCAAAATTTTATTTCTATAAAAAATTTTGTCAAAATTTTATTTCTATAAAAAAATTTTGTCAAAATTTTATTTCTATAGAAAATTTTATCAAATTTTTTTTTATAGAAAATTTTATCAAAATTTTATTCCTATACACAATTTTGTCAAAAATTTTTTCTATAGAAAATTTTGTCAAAATTTTATTTCTATGGAAAATTTTGTCAACATTTTATTTCTATAGACAATTTTGTCAAAATTTTATTTCTACAAAAAATTTTGTCAAAATTTTATTTCTATAAAAAATTTTGTCAAAATTTCATTTCTATAGAACATTGTGTCAAAATTTTATTTCTGTACACAATTTTGTCAAAATTTTATTTCTATAGAAAATTTTGTCAAAATTTTATTTCTATAGCAAATTTTGAAAAAAAAAAAAAATTATTTCAACAGAAAATTTTGGCAAAATTTTAAATTTTATTTCTATAGAAAATGTTGTCAAAATTTTTTCTATAGAAAATTTTGTCAAAATTTTATTTCTGTAGAAAATTGTGTCAAAATTTTATTTGTATAGAAATTTTTTTAAAAATGTTATTTGTTTAGAAAATTTTATCAAAATTTTATTTCTATAGAAAATTTTGTCAAAATTTTAAATTATATTTCAATAGAAAATTTTGGCAAAATTTTATTTTTATAGAAAATTTTGCCAACATTTTAGTTCCATATACAATTTTGTCAAAATTTTAGTTCTATAGAAAATTTTGAAAAAAAAAATTATTTCAACAGAAAATTTTGGCAAAATTTTAAATTTTATTTCTATAGAAAATGTTGTCAAAATTTTTTCTATAGAAAATTTTGTCAAAATTTTATTTCTATAGAAAATTGTGTCAAAATTTTATTTCTATAAAAAATGTTGTCAAAATTTTATTTCTATAAAAAATTTTGTCAAAATTTTATTTCTATAGAAAATTTTATCAAAATGTTATTTCTATAGAAAATTTTATCAAAATTTTATTTCTATAGAACATTGTGTCAAAAATTTTTTCTATAGAAAATTTTGTCAAAATTTTATTTCTATAGAACATTGTGTCAAAATTTTATTTCTATAGAAAATTTTGTCAAAATTTTATTTCTATAGAAAATTTTGTCAAAATTTTATTTCTATAGAAAATTTTTTCAAAATCTTATTTCTATAGAAAATTGTGTCAAAATTTTATTTCTATAGAAAATTTTGTCAAAATTTTATTTCTATAGAAAATTTTATCAAAATTTTATTTCTATACACAATTTTGTCAAAAATTTTTTCTACAGAAAATTTTGTCAAAATTTTATTTCTATAGAACATTGTGTCAAAATTTTATTTCTATAGAAAATTTTGTCAAAATTTTATTTCTATAGAAAATTTTGTCAAAATTTTATTGATATAGAAAATTTTGTCAAAATTTTATTTCTATAGAAAATTGTGTCAACATTTTATTTCTATAGAAAATTTTGTCGAAATTTTATTTCTATGGAAAATTTTGTCAAAATTTTATTTCTATAGAAAATTTTGTCAAAATTTTTTCTATAGAAAATTTTGTCAAAATTTTATTTCTATAGCAAATTTTGTCAAAATTTTATTTCTATTGAAAATTTTGTCGAAATTTTATTTTTTTTAGAAAATTTTGTCGCAATTTTATTTCAATAGAAAATTTTGTCAACATTTTCTTCGTATAGAAAATTGTGGCAAAATTTTATTTGTATAGAAAATTTTGTTAAAATTTTATTTCTATAGAAAATTTGGTGAACATTTTATTTCAATAGAAAAATAAAAAATATATTTTGTCAACATTTTATTTCTATAGAAAATTTTGTCAAAATTTTAGTTCTATAGAAAATTTTGAAAAAAAAAATATTTCAATAGAAAATTTTGGCAAAATTTTAAATTTTATTTCTATAGAAAATGTTGTCAAAATTTTAAATTTCATTTCAATAGAAAATTTTGTCAAAATTTTATTTTTATAGAAAATTTTGTCAAAATTTTAGTTCCATATAAAATTTTGTCAAAATTTTATTTATGAAGTATATTTTGTCAAAATTTTATTTTTATAGAAAATTTTGTCAAAATTGTATTTCTGTAAAAATTTTTGTCAAAATTTTATTTTTATATAAAAAGTTGTCAAAATTTTAGTTCCAATTTAAATATTGTCAGTGTTTTATTTCTAAGGGATATTTTGTCAAAATTTTATTTGTATCGAAAAATTTTGTAAAGATTTTATTTGTTTAGAATATTAGTATATTTAAATTTTCGAGCAAATCGGATAAAAATTACGGTTTCTAGAAGCCGAAGGAGTTAAATCGGGAGATCGACCATGTTTTGGCTCGACACACACCATATTCGGCTGACCTATTTGTGGTGAGACGGATTCTAGAAGTCCTAGAAATAAATTCGGGAGGTAGGTCTATATAGGTGCTATACCAAAACATGGACCAATACTCACCATTTTCAACACACCTCTTAACGGTCCTTAAAAACCTCTAGAATGCCAATTTCAGACAAATTGCGTAAAAACTACGATTTCTAGAAGCCCAAGAAGTATAGTCGGGAGATCGGTCTATATGGGGGCTACACCAAAACATCGACCGATACACCCCATTTGCGACACACTTATTTGTGGTCCCATAATACCTCTAGATTTTAAATTTCAGGCAAATGGGACAGTATATACAGTTTCTAGAAGCCCAAGAAGTAAGGGGGCTATACCAAAAGATGGACCAATATGCGCCATTTGCGCTACACCAACTTTTGGTACTAAAATATCTCTAGATTTTCATTTTCAGGTAAATCGGATTGATAATACGGTTTTTAGAAGCCCAAGAAGTAACATCAGGAGAACGGTCTATATGGAGGCTATACCAAAACATGGACCGAAAGGCACCATATACAGCACACGTTTTTATGATCCTAGAATACCTCTAAATTTCAAATTGCAGGGAAATCGTTAAACAAATACAGTTTCTAGAAGCCCAAGAAGTAAAGTCGGGAGATCGGTCTATGTGGGGGCTATACCAACACATGGTCCAATAGGCACCATTTTTGCCACACCTATTTGTGGTCTTAGAATATCCTTAGATTTCAAATGAAGTAAAATCGGGAGATCGGTCTATATGGGGGCTATACGAAAACATGGACCGATAGCCACCATTTTCGGCACACCTTTTTATGGTCCTAAAATACCTCTAGATTTCCAATTTAAGGCAAATCGGATAAAAACTACGGTTTTTATAAGCCCAATACCCCAAACCGGGAGGTTGGTTTATATGGGGACTATATCAAAACATGGACCAGTACTCACCATTTTCGGCACACGTCTTTAGGGTCCTATAGTACCTCTAGATTTCAAATTTCAGGTAAATTTGATTAAATCTACGGATTCTAGAAGTCCAAGAAATAAAGTCGGGAGATCGGTCTATATGGGGGCTACACCAAAACATCAACCGATACATCCCATTTGCGACACACCTATTTGTGGTCCCATAATACCTCTAGATTTTCAATTTCAGGCAAATCGGATAGTAAATACAGTTTCTAGAAGCCCAAGAAGTAAAATCGGGAGATCGGTCTATATGGGGGCTATACCAAAACATGGACCGATAGCCACCATTTTCGGCACACCTTTTTATGGTCCCAGAATACCCCTAGATTTCAAATTTAAGGCAAATTGGATAGCAACTACGGTTTTTATAAGCCCAAGATCCCAAATCGGGAGGTCGGTTTATATGGGGACTATATGAAAACTTGGACCGATATAGCCCATCTTCGAACTTGCACTGCCTGCAAACAAAAAGCGAGTCTGTGCCACATTTTAGGACGTTAGCCCCATTATTGAAGGCTGTAGCGTGATTACAACAGACAGACGGACATGCTTATATCGTCTTAGAATTTCTCCCTGATCAAGAATATATATAATTTATATAGTCGGAAATCGATATTTCGATGTGTTACAAACGGAATGACAAACTTATTATACCCCGGTCACCATTCTATAGTGGAGGGTATATAAATCGGGAGTCATTTCAAATAATTTATAATTTAATTTAAAACAGAGTCCAACAAAGGGGTCCAATTTCTAATAAAAACTAAACGACATCAATTAAACAAATTATATACTGCTTAAGATTGTTAACACAAATTAATCAATAGTAGGAGATTTATGGTCATTAACTAATTTACATAAATGCATCAACCATAGATTCCATTTTGTTTGTTTTTATACCCTCCACCATAGGATGGGGGGTATATTAATTTTGTCATTCCGTTTGTAACACATTGAAATATTGCTCTAAGACCCCATAAAGTATATATATTCTGGGTCGTGGTGTAATTCTGAGTCGATCTAAGCATGTCCGTCCGTCTGTTGAAATCACGCAAACTTCCGAACGAAACAAGCTATCGACTTGAAATTTGGCACAAGTAGTTGTTATTGATGTAGGTCGGATGGTATATGGTAAAATGGGCCATATCGGACCACTTTTACGTATAGCCCCCATATAAACCGATGCTCAGATTTGACTTGCTATATGGTCTCTAACAACCATGCAAAAATTGGTCCACATCGGTCCATAACTAAATATAGGCCCCATATAAACCGACGCTCAGATTTGGCTTGCGGAGCCTCTTCGAGGAGCAAAATTCATCCGATCCGGCTGAAATTTGGTACATGGTGTTAGAATATGGTCTCTAACAACCATGCAAAAATTGGTCCACATCGGTCCATAATTATATATAGCCCCCATATAAACCGATCCCCCGATTTGGCTTGCGGAGCTTCTAAGAGAACAAATTTCATCCGATCCTTCTTAGCCTCATGGATGAGCAAATTTCATCCGATCCGGTTGAAAATTGGTACATGGTGTTAGTATATGGTCTCTAACAACCATGCAAAAATTGGTCCACATCGGTCCATAACTATATATAGCCCCCATATAAACCGATCCCCCGATTTGGCTTGCGGAGCCTCTAAGAGAAGCAAAATTCATCCGATCCTCCGTAGCCTCATGGATGAGCAAAATTCATCCGATTCGGTTGAAATTTGCTACATGGTGTTAGTATATGATCTCTAACAACCATGCAAAAATTGGTCCATACCGGTCTTAATTATATATAACCCCCATTTAAACCGATCCCCAGATTTGACCTCCGTAGCTCTTGGAGGAGCGAAATTCATCTGATCCGGTTGAAATTTGGTACGTTGTGAAATTTGGTACATTGCGCTAGTATATGGCCGCTACACCCAGAGAAGGAATATGATCACCTCAAACATGTTTTAAGAGCAAAATTTTATTTTTGGGTGGTGACCATGTAACATGGTAACCATGTTATTTTCTCGGAAATCATGTATCTGATTTCGGCAAGCAGGTTATAAATATTTGACGATAAAATAACATTTTAGTGGCAAACATGTTACATGGTCACCATACAAAAATAACATTTTGCTCTTGAAACATGATTGAGGTGATCATATTCCTTCTCTGCGTGTAACAACCATGCCAAAATTGGTCCATATCGGTCTATAGTTATATATAGCCAATCCCCAAAAATAATCTACCAAAATTTTATTTCTATAGAAAATTTTGTCAAAATTTTACTTCTATAGAAAATTTTGTTAAAATTTTATTGATATAGAAAATTTTGTTAAAATCTTATTTCTATAGAAAATTTTGTCAAAATTTTATTTCTATAGAAAATTTGGCAAAATTTTATTTCTATAGAAAATTTTGCCAAAATTTTATTTCTATAGAAAATTTTGTCAAAATTTTATTTCTATAGAAAATTTTGTCAAAATTTTATTTCTATAGAAAATTTTGCCAATTTTATTTCTATAGAAAATTTTGTCAAAATTTTATTTCTATAGAAAATTTTGCCAAAATTTTATTTCTATAGAAAATTTTGTCAAAATTTTATTTCTATAGAAAATTTTGTCAAAATTTTATTTCTATAGAAAATTTTGTTAAAATTTTATTTCTATAGAAAATTTTGTAAACATTTTATTGATATAGAAAATTTTGTCAAAATTTGATTTCTATTAAAAATTTTGTGACAATTTGACAAATTGCTATAGAAATTTTTGTGAAAATTTTATTTCTATAGAAAATTTTGTTAACATTTTATTTCTATAGAAAATTTTGTCAAAATTTTATTTCTATAGAAAATTTTGTCAAAATTTTATTTCTATAGAAAATTTTGTTACAATTTTATTGCTATAGAAATTTTTGTGAAAATTTTATTTCTATTGAAAATTTTGTCAAAATTTTATTTCTATTGAAAATTTTGTCCAAATTTTATTTCTATAGAAAAATTTGTCAACATTTTATTTCTATAGAAAATTTTGTCCAAATTTTATTTCTATAGAAAATTTTGTCAAAATTTTATTTCTATAGAAAATGTTGTCAAAATTTTATTTCTATAGAAAATTTTGCCAAAATTTTATATCTATAGAAAATTTTGTCAAAATTTTATTTCTATAGAAAATTTTGTGACAATTTTATTGCTATAGAAATTTTTGTCAACATTTTATTTCTATAGAAAATTTTGTCCAAATTTTATTTCTATAGAAAATTTTGTCAAAATTTTATTTCTATAGAAAATGTTGTCAAAATTTTATTTCTATAGAAAATTTTGTCAAAATTTTATTTCTATAGAAAATTTTGTCAAAATTTTATTTCTATAGAAAATTTTGTCAAAATTTTATTTCTATAGAAAATTTTATCAAAATTTTTTTTTGAAAATTTTGTCAAAATTTTATTACTTTACAAAATTTTGTCAAAATTTTATTACTATACAAAAATTTTGTCAAGATTTTATTACTATACAAAATTTTTTCAAGATTTTATTTTTATAGAAAATTTTGTTAAAAATTTATTTCTGTAGAAAATTTTGTCAAAATTTTATTGATATAGAAAATTTTGTCAAAATTTTATTTCTATAGAAAATTTTGCCAAAATTTTATTTCTATAGAAAATTTTATCACAATTTTATTTCTATAGAAAATTTTGTCAAAATTTTATTTCTATAGAAAATTTTGTCAAAAAGTAATTTCTATAGAAAATTTTGTCATAATTTTATTTCTATAGAAAATTTTGTCAAAATTTTATTTCTATAGAAAATTTTGTCAAAATTTTATTACTATACAATTTTTTTTTTTGAAGATTTTATTACTAAACAAAATTTTTTCAAGATTTTATTTCTATAGAAAATTTTGTCAAAATTTTATTGATATAGAAAATTTTGTCAAAATTTTATTTCTATAGAAAATTTTGTCAAAATTTTATTTCTATAGAAAATTTTGTCAAAATTTTATTTCTATAGAAAATTTTGTTAAATTTTTTTCTATAGAAAATTTTGTTAAATTTTTTTTTCTATAGAACATTTTGTTAAAAATTTATTTCTATGGAAAATTTTGTCAAAATTTTATTTCTGTAGAAAATTTTGTTAAAATTTTATTTCTATAGAAAATTTTGTTAAAAATTTAATTGCTATAGAAAATTTTGTCAAAGTTTTATTGATATAGAAAATTTTGTTAAAATTTTATTGAAAATTTTGTCAAAATTTTATTACTATACAAAATTTTGTTAAAATTTTATTACTATACAAAATTTTTTCAAGATTTTATTACTATACAAAATATTTTCAAGATTTTATTTCTATCGAAAATTTTGTCAAAATTTTATTTCTATAGAAAATTTTGTCAAAATTTTGTCAAAATTTTGTCAAGATTTTATTTCTATAGAAAATTTTGACAAAATTTTATTTCTATAGAAAATTTTGTCAAAATTTTATTTCTCTAGAAAATTTTGTCAAAATTTTATTACTATACAAATTTTTTTTGAAGATTTTATTACTATACAAAATTTTTTCAAGATTTTATTTCTATAGAAAATTTTGTCAAAATTTTATTTCTATAGAAAATTTTGTCAAAATTTTATTTCTATAGAAAATTTTGTCAAAATTTTATTTCTATAGAAAATTTTGTTAAAATTTTATTTCTATAGAAAAACTGAATTATATACGTACTTAATCGGCCTTTTTTTGAGAAGACGGTGGTACGAAGTTTTAAGATACCTTGCCATCGGTAAGTGTTACCGCAACCCAAGTAATGGATGACAGTCTGTAGTAGACGTTTCTACGCAATCCATGGTGGAGGGTACATAAGATTCGGCCTGGCCGAACTTACGGCCGTATATACTTGTTTTGTTTTTTTTTTTTTTAATTTAAACAATTTTTCAAAATCTAAATAGACATTTGACTACCAAAAGCTTCCATTTCACTTTCTATAGAATCCCTAAGCGAAAGTTGTTTACTAACATATCTCCCCTTCCCTTAAAAAAAAAAAAAAACAAAAACAAAATAAAAACTTCCAAGTCATTGCCTTGGTAACCTGTTCCATGGAAAAGCCCATACGGAGAGACACTCAAGATGATTCAAATGTGTAATACAAAAAAAAAAAAATAAATAAAGCTTGTATATCAATGAAAAGTGCAGCGCAGCAGTGAGTTCTATTGCATTGGAGAGTGAAATTCCAATTGCTGGAATAAACAACCTAAACAACCTGTCCCATACAAATTCTTATCGTGTGGGCCATTAAATCAAAAAAAAAAAAAGTTTTTGAAAATGTCAAATAAATGAACCATTTGACCAATACGATACTCTGAAGTGGTGGCTGGTCATGGGATTTTTACAGACTCCCAAATGCAGCATAATTAACCCAAAACCTCTTATGATAATTTCTCCGGTCTAGTGGTGTTCGTTTTTCATTCGAGAAAGAAAGGGAAATTATTCCAAATATGGATTAGATATAAAATCCAGTAACCATAAAGGGAGGAAAGGTAAGGGGATTAATTGAAAAAAATAAAAATAAAGAAATGACAAAATAAAAAAACCTTTTGAGAAAAATAAACAAAGAATTTCTAAACTGGATTTTCCAATGCATATAAATAAAGGTTACACCTTCACGCAGGTCATTAGTTTTAAATTAGAAAACGAAATGGTAAGATCGAATAGAAAATAAATTCGAAGAAATTTTAAATTCAATCCCTACAAAAATGTTGCTTCTCTCTTCATTCAGGGTTTTCAAAAAATTTCCAAATATTTTCTTGTATTTGGATTATGTGTGGTGGCGCATGCGCATGTCATACACCATCGAAATGCCAAGGAATTGGATATTGGGGTAAAATCAGCAGATAATTTGAGAACGCCACAAAAATATATTATAGAACCAGTGCCCACCATAACCAAAACAGGAGAGGATTTACAAATACCACCACCCTATGATGAAGTACATTTTGAGGATGATGACATCCAGAATGAAATTGAAGATGTCGAAGCAGATCCTCGGAATCCAGAAAATGGGCGATTAGAAATCAATGAAGTTGAACCAGAGATTAAAGATTTAACAGACCTTAATAGTCCCGATACAAAGTCAGATTCTTTGAATCAAAACGATAGGAAAATTGTAAGCAAAGAAGATGACAGAGCTACCTCTTCAGAAACTATCAAAGGAATTCTTCTCAAACTAAAGGATACTAATGAAGAAACCCCAATTTCGTCGGATACAATACCTTCAAAATTTCAGACAACATTAAGCGAAAATATATCGGAAATTATGCAAGAAGAGGATACCAATCAATCATTGCCTATAAATAAAATTAAGGATCCAGAAACTTCCAAGGATAATGAAAATGCAAATGACAGTAAATCGGTGGAAGGAAATGTTGTGGCTACCACATTATCTTCAAATAGAAAAACTGGTGATTTAATTGATTCAACTATAAAAAGTGAAAGTGTTGCACACCCAATCGGCATTAAGGATTCATTGCTAGAAGAAGATTTAAATATCAAAACTACCGCCGATATAAATTCTGTGAGTGATACAACGAAAATTACAGAATCAATGCCAGATGAAAAAGTCTTTTCCCCAATAACTATAACAACATCAGCCAAAGTCTCCCAACAGAGTTCCACAGTATATGCTGATTCCCAACATAGAAATTTAGTGAAAGATACCGAAACATTGAACGAAATTTCTTCAATTCCTGAAGCAAAAATATCATTAAAATTCACTAAAAATGATATAAATTACGATTTGGAATTACAAAGAGGTAATAGAATACATTTAAATTTCCCCCCAAAAAAAATCATAATAACAGAAAATAATTAAGCATAGTAAATTTAGTAAAAAAAAATTAACAAAACCTTATAGTAGTTAGGAACAGTAGGAATCTCGTTGCGAATTTGACATGGAGAGTTCTTTACATACGTAAAACAGACAAGTAACCTTGGAAGTTATACCATATTTACTAATTTCCATCATGAAAATTTAATCAAGAATACTGAAACATTGAACGAAAATTTGAAAAATCGTTAAAATGAAATTTCTTCTATTCCCGATTCCAAAAATCCATTCAAAAACTCACTACAAATTATTTAAAAATTCGATTTGGAGTTACAATCAGGTAATATAATCCATTTAAATTTCCTAAATATTTTATCATAACAGAAAATATTAAACATAAATCAATTAAATTTAGTATAAAATCTACAAAACCTTATAGTAAATAGGGACAGTAGGAATCTCGTTACAAATTGGATATGGAGAAGTCATTACATAGGGAAAACAGCCAAGTAACATTGGAAGTTACCACAATATTTACCAATTTTCTTCAGAGAGATTCAATGACGTATAGCAAAACTTTGTTTGAAATTTTGGAAAAATCATCAAAACCAAATTTCTTCAATTCCTGATCGCAAAAATTAAAAATCACTAAAAATTATTACAATTTCGGCTTACAATCAGGTAATAGAATTCATTTAAATTGCCTAAATATCACCATAACAGAAATCAATTAAATTTAGTAACAAGCCATTATAGTAGTTAGGGACAGTAGGAATCTCGTTATGAAGTTGGACCTGGAGTTTTCATTCATTACAAAGGGAATGCAGAACAGTTACCACAATATTTACTAATTCTCTTCACGGAGATTTAGTGATTGATAACGAAACTTTGTTTGAAAATTTTGAAAAATCATCAAAACCATATATCTTCAATTCCCGATTCCAAAAATCCTTCCAAATTATTCCAATTTCCATTTGGAGTTAACATAAGGTTATGGTATTTATTTAGATTTATAATAAAAGAAAATAGTAATCAGAAGTTCATTAACTATAGTAAATTTAGTAAAAATTAATAAAACCTTTTAGTAGTTAGGGACAGTAGGAATCTTGTTGGACATGGAGAATTCATTACATAGGTGGAGTTATCACAGGTCAGATAATAGAACCTAAATATTTCATTGTGACAAGATATAGTAACCAAAAGACCATCATCCATGATAAACAAAAATTAATAAAATCATTTAGTAGTTAGGGAAAGAAGGAATCTTGTTGTGAGTTAGATCTGGAGTACTCGTTAAAAGGCGTTGGCAGAACGGTAATCATAGAGGTTTGCACTATATTTGTTAATACCTTCCAGGAAGATTTAGTGACAATTTTTAAAAAATAATCAAAAATACATTTCTTCAATTCATGATTCCAAAAATCCATAAAAAGTCAGTAAAAATGAATCTATTTCAGATTTAGAGTTAACAATGAGGAAATAGAATTAATTTTAATTACTTAAATATTTCATTATTACAGACAATGGAAGCCAAAAGTCCATAATGCATTGTAATCAAAAATTAATAAAATCGTATAGTAGTTAGGGATAGTAGGAATCTCGTTGTAAGGTTAACCTAGAGAGTACCCTTGAAAGTTACCATAATATTTGCTAATTTCCTCCAGAAAGATTTTGACATGGATACCAGTGCTTTAGGAATTAAAAAAATCATCACAACCTCTATTAAAAAATCCATTAAAGCTCCTTACAAATTATACCAGGACCAGGAAATGGAATTTTCATGAAGCTCCGTTAGTGCTGTGTTAGCTAACGAACTTTTAAACCATACTATGGACATACCTGTCATCTTGCATATATATTCCATATGCCATTTAAGAACTTAAATGCTGGAAATTGCTCAGTTAAAGTTAACCGGAGCGAAGACATTCTAACTGGCAGTTAAAGCCTAATAGAGTTACATGAAAATGCCCGTAAATTTCCTAATTATTTGATTATACTAGAAAATGGTACCCAAAACTTCCTTAACCATGGTAATCAAAACTTCATCAAACGTTATAGTAGTTAGGCACAGTAGGAATCTGTGTATCATAAAATAATTCCTACAGTTCCTACCTTTTATCAAATTGTTTTCGTGCAAAATCAAGCTATTTTTTATGATAATATTGTAATTGGTATTTTTCTAAGATTGGACCATAAATTAGGGCGTATTATCAGATACAGTAGTTAGGGCTAGTAGGAACCTTCTTATGGGAATGAGTTTGCCATTTTGTTGACAAAGTTAGGTAGGTTTTAGATGAGGTAACTATTACGAGATTTCCCCAATAGATGTCTACTTGCTTTATTGCCCAGGTTGTCCTTTAGGTTATCCCTTGATTTGACACCCAACCCAACTTCGTAGTAGTTGGGTACAGTAGGAATCTCGATCTCATAATAAGACTTGATAAAGGCAATTTAGTGACATTAAAATATTTTCAATTATCCAAAAGAGACTAAATGTAAATTTTTGTGTAAAATAAATCATTTTATTGTACATCCTAATAATTTTCTTAAATGTTTGAAACCTTTACCCCCGATCATTTACAGACACTAAACCGGTCTCCATAGATCCTGAAGCTTCATCCGATTTATACACAAACATTGAAGAAAAATTAACTGAAATTCCTAAAGTATCAATGGAAGATAAAGCATCTCAGACAGACAACTCCGAAGTTGATCTTATTTCCAGTTCCAAGAGTTTACTGGGAAATGAAAATCTAGCAAAAAATATTGTTAACCAACAAACAGATACTGATGAATCGAAAAAGGTAATATCGCAAGACTTTCAAAGAACCCTGCCAGTTAATATTGCGGACACAGCAAATGACTTAGAATCAGAGATTGAGAAGGATATTCCATCTAAAGGAGATGGCGAATTGGTCAAAGGAAATACCACAATTAAAGCTGCTGCTGCAGCAAGTAACTCCCGAAAAGAAAACAATATTATCGAGACTTTAGTAACAGAGCAAAGAGAAAAGCCAACACCAGTTAATGTAGAGCAAACATCAGGGGAATTTATACCTTTCAGTGGTAGTAAAACGGATTCCCTTATCGTAAATGCAGGAGGGAAAGGCGAAGAAGGGAAAGATCCCGAAGTTTCAACACCAGCCTCATCCGATGATAAGATCTTGAAAACTTCCGAATTTAAAAGACCAGAAAACACTGTCGATGCCGTATCAGCACTCTTAGCAGATGATCTCAATCCATTACCATTGAAGAGTTTAACCACCAGAGAGCCCACCTCCAATACAGATCTAAGTAAAAATGATCTCCAGACTAACAAAATTACTGAGGCCGAAGATCTCAATCCATTGCCATTGAGGAGTTTAAGCTCCATAGAGCCCACATCCAATAAAGGTTTAAGTACAGATATTCCCCAGAAAACTGATGCAACGAATGATAAAGATGCTGTGAGCCCTACAGAAACCTTATCCACCGAAGAATCTTTGACTAATGCTGGCTTGGTTATCAACCAAGAAATTTCAAAAGAAATACCCAAAGTGATCCCAGAAATCCAAACAGAGATTAGTGAAGGAAACACAAGAGATTCATTAATAATGGACGAATATCAAGATCCACAACAAGAAATAGCTCGAAATGCTGCAAACAAAGATAAGGAAATAACAGCAAATATTCCAGAAATTCCTCCAGCACCAGAGAAAAATATCCCCACTAATGGGGGTAATTCAGTCCAAGTAATCTCCAGTTCTCCAAACATTCCCCAAAACTCCTTAGAATTGGTAAATACCCTTGAAAATGGGCAAAAGGAAAGCCCAAACCTAATAACGGAAAAAATATCAAACACTAAGAGTGAAAGCACATCTGAATTAGCAAGTGATCTTACAACGGATCTACAAACGGCCCTTGTAGAACCCTTAATCCCAGGAAATGAAGAAGAAATCCCAAAAATTCCTTTTGGTTTTTTTAAATCTGCATTAACTGTTTCAGAAACTGAAACTAAGGATGGTCGTTTTGAAGACAATGTCCCAACTCAAGCTAACAAAGAAAGTGAACATGTTGAAATTCCCACAATATTTTCAGAAATCCCCAAACCATCATCACAGGATCTCTCCGGTACAAAACATCCAGAAGAGAAAGCAACACAGGCTCCTACAAGCTTTGAAATATCTCAAGACTTCGATAATTTGGCCACAGCTGAAATTTCACAATCTATAAAAATTGAAAATTCTGGGATTCCTAAAATTCCCACAATTTTATCCAATTCCCCAATTACTGAGAACACCATAAAAGAGAAATCAGATGAAGTAAACGAAATTCCCCAGCAGACAAACAACAATAATCCCAAGACAGAAATGCCTTCATTCTATGGAGAAAATAAAACTGACATCCCCAAAACAAATCCCAATATCTTATCTAAAAATCCCCAAGACGGGAAAGAAAAGAAATTCTCGGAATCCTCGATGACAATTGAAGAGAAAGAGCCTAATCTTCTTCCTTTGAAAGTTGAATATATCAATGCTTTGGGCGGAACAAAGGTGTCAATCCCTACTGGAAATTCCGAGATTAGTGAAGAATCTCACGGTATTCCTCTGTACTCAAGCAAATCTGCAGTGACTGAAGAGGATCCTTTAGATATTCCCATGCTTTTTATGGAATCTTTTGGCGCAACAAATGAGAAGCAAGATTCAGATAAAGATCAATCTTTATCCACCGAAACTAAAGAATCATCTCAAATTTCTACGAATGCTCTGAAAAAAGAAGATGAACTACAGACTTCTGAAAGTTCCCCAGATCGCCTTAATCCTACTCCAGGTCTTAGGACTTTCGATTCAAAAGCTTCGGAAGAAAACCAGAAAGATTTTTCAATATCTCCAGATAACTACGAGAAGCCCAAAGAGATTTCTCTAAATACCGGAAATTCTATCCAAACACCCGTAAAGGTTATAGAATCTTCCGATAGTGATGACCAAAAATCGGAATTATCAGCAGTAATCCCTACCTCAAATGATTTTGATACTAAATCACCTCTTCAAAGCTCTATAGATAATAAAGATGATACCAATGATGAGATTTCCAATGAGTTTTTAAAGCAGTATGACTCGAAACTAAAGTCCAATTTAATTAGGGATTCCCATGCAGAAAAGGATGACATCGAAAATTCGGAATTTTCTGTTGTAATCCCTAACTCAAATGATTTTAATAATAAATCACCTCTACGGAGTTCTACAGATAGTAGCGATACTACCAAGGAGAAGATTTCCAATGAGTTTTTGAAACAGAATAACCCGGAACTAAATATAATTAGGGATTCCAATGCAGAAAACCTTGACACCCAAAATTCTTCTGTGGATATTAGAGAAAGTACCAGTAATGAGATTTCGAATACATTTCTGGAGACCGATAATTCCAAACTAGAGGCTACTTCAATTAGGGATTCCAGTTCAGACAAAAATGACTCTCAAAACCCCTCAGAAAAACCCAATAGTCCCCCGGAAGAAGAGAATATTTCTTCTAAGGGTGTTTCCAACTCCCATGATCTATCCAATGAAGGTAAGATAAAGGATCAGAGTTCATCCCTAGATAAAGAACATACGGAAACTTTAAAGGAAACTTCTAAGGATCAAAAACCAGGATCAACAAATCC
This sequence comes from Haematobia irritans, assembly GCF_050003625.1. Lineage (NCBI taxonomy): Eukaryota > Metazoa > Arthropoda > Insecta > Diptera > Muscidae > Haematobia > Haematobia irritans. The sequence goes on along the minus strand of NC_134400.1, from coordinate 197,131,514 downwards.
GGAAAATCAATTATCTGAGGGTGAAGAAAATCGTATTGGACAATTGGAGACCATTGATTTGAGTAAAAATCCTTCTAAGGAAGACAAAAATCCTTCGAAAAGTATTTTTGATCCCCATTACTTAGACACCGATGGCACAATTAAAGGATCTCAGCCAGCTATTGCCAGTGAACCCACCGAGTCTTCTACCCACAAGGCTTCCAATTTAAAGGACAATTCATTGGATCAAAGTCCAAATCCAGAAATTACAGATGCCAAATTGGATACTCCAGAGATAAATGAAAATCCCAATGAACCAATTGGTGGCAACCCTAAACAACTGCCCACCCTTATCAAAATAAGTTCAACGGCTTCCCAAAATGATGCTGAAAAAATCAAAAGTTTTAGTCTGGTCTCCTTGATATTTGGATCGCAACAACCTGAGGCTCCTGCCAGCGTCAATTCGGGAAATGTGGCCGTCAATCATGATGAAATACCAAATGATGCTGATATTTCTCCTTCTGATGAAAATGATAACGAAGAGCTTAATGTCAACCATGATCCTGACAATCATGCAGCAGAGAATGATATTTTATCTCTTTCCCCTATACCTGGAGATGAGAGACCAGCTGATGATTCATTGGATGATATTCAAGATGTGGTTACAGAGACAAATTCTAACAATGACGAAGATCAATTGGGAGAGTTGTTAACAGTTGCAGTAGATACTCCTTCGTTGGGAGATATCAATCCCGAAGTCAATGAATCCTCAGTTACAATATTGGATTTGGATCCCTCCTCAGATCATCAATCACTTCCAATTTATGCATCCCACATTGAAATGGATGATTCCATTACAAGTCCTAATTCTATTAAAAAACCAGTTAAAATTGATCAGGCAATCATTAAAGATCCTCAGCCAGTGATTACGATTACAGAACCGGAAATTTCCTCTCTGGAAGATGTAAAACCAAATGATACTCAAAATAATTTGCAATCCCATGGAAATTTCAGTCTCTCACACTCCTCCAGCCAAGATACTCCCAATATTCCCAATAAAATCTCCACTATGGAACTCGTCACTTCCATTGTTACGGAAGAGCCTAGACGGAATTCCTCTACTTCAGATATCCAAGAAATTATAGCCGATTTTCCCATCAATAATTCAGCGCAAAAGGATGAAATTGCGGAGTCGCCATCAACTGCTATAGAAGCTTTGGCAAGTGATGAAATAAAACCAAATTCTTTAATGGAATCGAATCCCAGCCTTCCCCAGGAATCACCCAAACCTCTAGAGCTATCAAATATTGCAAACACAGGATCTAGGCCTTCTGTGCAAAATGATGAAATTCCCGAATCCCCATCATCGACCGTAGAAGCTTTGGCAAGTGATGAAATAAAACCAAGCCCTTTAACGGAACCAGTTCTCAGACCACAAGAAGAAACCTCAAATCCCAGCCTTCCACAGGAAGCAGCCAAACCCCAAAAGCTACCAAATATAAATGCGGGAACTAGGCCCTCCAGTGGAACTAAGAAACCAAAACCTGCTCGAAAACCTGTTACCACTTCCAAGCCCTCTAGAAAACCTGAGAAGCCTAATAAATCCCCAGAACCTAATAAAAAGCCATCGACAAAACCTCAAGAACAAAACCCTGTAAGAAACCCCTTAAAACCTACTCATGCGCCTACTCCACCCAGTATTACAAAACCTGTAAGGGTGGTCTACATTAAGACAACAACTGCTCCAAAGCCTAACAGAAGAACTACAAAGGCCCCCAAACCAGCACCCACCAAACAGGGAATTAGGAAACCCACAAGTTCTCCTTCAGGTTCCTTGCAGAATAAAAATAAACCTCGGCCGCCACCAAAGACCAGCGTCAAACCTAAACCCACAACTCCCAAACCTACCTCAAGTTCTTGGTTCCCTACATTTCCACCATTGGGATCAGCTCAAGTATCCAGTTTTCTGGCCAATCCCTTCAATGTCACCAATCCCCTTTCTTCAAGTTTCCTCACAAATCCCTTCAGTAATGTCACCAATCCCCTAGCCATCAATCTCACCAATCGCAATCAAAGTAACTTTGGTGCAGCACTTCTACCCAGTAATTGGAATTGGAGACCCTTAAATTTTACCAGCCTTAATATTTTCTCTCCCCAGCGTGTGATTGAAACTCCACCACCCAAGGATGCTGCTGACGATGACGAAGATGATGCAAAAGATCCCGATATATTGGGTCGTGATTTGGCTTTTTGGAATTCCCTATTTCATCGTAGTAATGCCACCAAGCAAGCTAAACCCACAAAAAGTTCAACGCAAAAGAATTCCACAAATTCTGGGGGATTTTTTAAACCTTTTGGTAATTTTCACTACAAAGCCGTTTCAATACCGGAATTCTTTCGAATTTTAAAATCCAACGATACGTCAGTTGCCAATCCAGATAATGTGGCCATAATACCAGCGGATACACAAATTCTTCATTTATATATGCCTTTGAAATTTCCTTTCCAAGGGAAATTTGTTAAAACCAATAGTGCGGAAACCACACCCGCTCCGCAGCGTGTAACTCGAAGACCCCAACAAGGTCAAAATCAAAAACAAAGAGTAACCAATAAAGTGGAACATTTCAGATCATCTTTTCAGCCTGATCAACTGGATGAAATCAAGGAAAATCAAGAGAAAATAGAAAAACCAACAACCATTATTCTAGTGCCGGAGAAAAAAGTGGATCCTAGCAACAATAAAAATTCGAAAGCTTCAGTAGATCAAAAAAATTTCCCAGATCTTAATAAGGTTGGCACTGCCATTGCTGGGGAGAGACAATCATCGCTTCTCTTTGAATTGCAAGTTCCCAAGCCATTTGCTTATTTCTTCAATCCATTCCTGTTTTTCCGTCCTCCAGCGAAATAGTAAATTGTGATAACAGCTTTAATTAATCATGCCTTCCAATTTAGATTAAAAAAACGAAAATAAATAAATAAATAAAAAATTACTTTATTAAAAAAAAAGAATTTCTTTTTGTCATAGTCCGTATTGGGATATTTTAAGAAGCTGCTTTAAAACAAAGAGAGGAAAGGGAAATTCGCAATCTGAGTTGCCGTTGTGTCACTTTTTTATGCCACACTTTTTATATTTTTTTGGGGAGCCACCGTGCAATGCAATGGTTAACATGCCCGCCTTGCATACACAAGGTCGTGGGTTCGATTCCTGCTTCGACCGAACACCAAAAAGTTTTTCAGCGGTGGATTATCCCACCTCAGTAATGCTGGTGACATTTCTAAGGGTTTCAAAGCTTCTCTAAGTGGTTTCACTGCAATGTGGTACGCTGCGCGGACTCGTCTATAAAAAGGAGGTCCCTTGTCATTGAGCTTAACATGGAATCGGGCAGCACTCAGTGATAAGAGAGAAGTTCACCAATGTGGTATCACAATGGACTGAATAGTCTAAGTGAGCCTGATACATCGGGCTGCCATCTAACCTAACCTAAATTTTTGTGCCACCATTTATATATCCCTTTTAGGAAAAAAATTTAAATAAGTTAATAAAAAAAATTAATAAAAAGAAAAAAAATTGTTCGAAGTGGGAAATTTTAAGAATCTGTTTTTTTTTTAAGTGTGATTTAAGGGTTAAGGCAAAGCAGGTAACCAGTGTCACCACTTTTTTTAAACATTGAGGCTTTTGTGCTACTAAATTCCATTTTACATTTTTGTGCCACCATTTTGCCATGTTGTGCCACTGTATAATTAATTCGGTTTTTTGTACAGTAGTTTTCGTAAATTTTGATCCCATATCACTTTGAAATATAATATATAAATAAATAAATATTAATTTATTAAAATGTAAAAAATTAAAAAAAAAGTATTGTTGTCATGGAATTGGAAAATTTGAAGAATCCACTTTCAAAACTAAAGAGGAATTTAAAGGTTCTGACAACCTATCAACCTGTGTTACCGTTGTGCCACATTGATGGGAATTTTTGCGTTAATACTAAAAATACTAATACCAAAGCGTTAATACTTATGTGCCACTAAATGTCATACTTTTTACATTTTGTTGCCACTATTTTGCCACATTATGAAACTGTACAATGAAATTCCTTTTATTGCAATTTCTTTCGCAAATTTTGATCCTGGATCACATTGAAATATAATAAATAAAACAAGTATACACGGCCGTAAGTTCGGCCAGACCGAATCTTATGTACCCTCCACCATGGATTGCGTAGAAGCTTCTACTACAGACTGTCATCCACAATCGAATTAATTGGGTTGCGGTAACACTTGCCGATGGCAAGGTAAAAAACTTCGTACCACCGTCTTCTCAAAAAAGGCCGATTAAGTACGTATATAATTCAGTTTGACAAAATTTTCTGTAGAAATAAAATGTTGACAAAATTTTCTATAGAAATACAATTTTAACAAAATTTTCTATATCAATAAAATTTTGACAAAATTTTCTATAGAAATAGAATGTTGGCAAAATTTTCTATAGAAATGAAATTTTGACCAAATTTTCTATAGAAATAAAATTTTGACCAAATTTTCTATAGAAATAAAATTTTGACAAAATTTTCTATAGAAATAAAATTTTAACAAAATTTTCTATATCAATAAAATTTTGACAAAATTTTCTATATCAATAAAATTTTGACAAAATTTTCTATATCAATAAAATTTTGACAAAATTTTCTATAGAAATAGAATGTTGACAAAATTTTCTATAGAAATAAAATTTTGACCAAATTTTCTATAGAAATAAAATGTTGACCAAATTTTCTACAGAAATAAAATTTTGACAAAATTTTCTATAGAAGTAAAATTTTTACTAAATTTTCTATTGAAATAAAATTTTTACTAAATTTTCAAAAGATTTAAAATTTTGACAACATTCTCTATAGAATTAAAATTTTGACAACATTTTCTACAGAAATAATGTACCAAATTTCAGCCGGATCGGACGAAATTTGCTTCTCTTAGAGCAATCGCAAGCCAAATTTGGGGGTCCGTTTATATAGGGCTATACGTAAAAGTGGACCGATATGGCCCATTTGCAATACCATCCGACCTACATCAATAACAACTACTTGCGCCAAGTTTCAAGTCGATAGCTTGTTTCGTTCGGAAGTTAGCGTGATTTCAACAGACGGACGGACGGACGGACGGACATGCTCCGATCGACTCAAAATTTCACCACGACCCAGAATATATATACTTTATGGGGTCTTAGAGCAATATTTCGATGTGTTACAAACGGAATGACAAAGTTAATATTCCCCCCATCCTATGGTGGAGGGTATAAAAATATTAATTTATTAAAACATAAAAAACAAAAACTATTTATTCATAGTTCGAACTGGAAAATTTTAAGAAACCGCTTTAAAAAAAACAAGTAAGGAAAGTCTAAAGTCGGGAGGGGCCGACTATATTATACCCTGCACCACTTTGTAGATCTAAATTTTCGATACCATATCACATCCGTCAATTGTGTTGGGGGCTATATATAAAGGTTTGTCCCAAATACATACATTTAAATATCACTCGATGTGGACAGAATTTGATAGACTTCTACAAAATCTATAGACTCAAAATTTAAGTCGGCTTATGCACTAGGGTGGAACACAATGTTAGTACAAAATATGGGAAACATTTAAATCTGAAGCAATTTTAAGGAAACTTCGCAAAGGTTTATTTATGATTTATCGCTCGATATATATGTATTAGAAGTTTAGGAAAATTAGAGTCATTTTTACAACTTTTCGACTATGGCGATTTTACAAGGAAAATGTTGGTATTTTGACCATTTTTGTCGAAATCAGAAAAACATATATATGAGAACTATATCTAAATCTGAACCGATTTCAACCAAATTTGGCACGCATAGCTACAATGCTAATTTTACTCCCTGTGCAACATTTTAACTAAATCGGAGCAAAAACTTGGCCTCTGTGGTCATATGAGTGTAAATCGGGCGAAAGCTATATATAAAAGGATCGTGGTGAAATTCTGAGTCGACTTTAGCATGTCCGTCCGTCCGTCTGTTGAAATCACGCTAACTTTCGAACGAAACAACCTATCGACTTTAAACTTGGCATATAGCCCCCATATAAACCGATCATCCGATCCGGCTGAAATTTGGTACATAGTGTTAGTATATGGTCTCTAATGACCATGCAAAAAATGGTCCATATCGGTCCATAATTATATATAGCCCCCATATAAACCGATCACCAGATTTAACCTCCGGACCCTATTGGAAGACCAAAATTCATCTGATTCAGTTGAAATATGGTACGTGGTGTTAATATATGGCCTTAAACACCCATGCAAAAATTGGTCGAAATCGGTTCATAATTATATATAGCCCCCATATAAACCGATCACCAGATTTAACCTCCGGAGCCTCTTGAAAGACCAAAATTCATCTGATTCAGTTGAAATATGGTACGTGATGTTAATATATGGCCTCAAACACGCATGCAAAAATTGGTCGAAATCGGTTCATAATTATATATAGCCCCCATATAAACCGATATCCAGATTTGACCTCCGGAGCCCCTTGGAAGAGCAAAATTCATCGGATTCGGTTGAAATTTGGTACGTGATGTTAGTATATGGTATCCAACAATCATGCAGGAATTGGTTCATATCAGTCCATAATTATATACCGCCCCCATTTAAACCGATCCCCAGATTTGACCTCCGGTGCCTTTTGGAAAAGCAAAATTCATCCGATCTAGTTAAAATTTGGTACATGGTGTTAGTATATGATATTTAACAACCATGCCAAAAGTGGTCCATATCAGTCCATAATCATATATAGCCCCCATATAAACCGATCCCGAGATTTCGTTTTGGAGCCTCTTGGAGGAGCAAATTTCATCCGAGTCCGTCGAAATTTGGTACATTGTGCTAGTATATGACCGTTAACAACCATACCTAACTATGTTAGGTCCATATCTGTCTATAGTTATATATAGCCCTCAGATAAATCGATCCCCAATGACAAAAAATTGGTCCATATCAAATTCATAATTGCATATAGCACCCATATAAGCGACCCCCTTATTTCAATTCTGGCTCTCTACCACGTATGGACTAACTCACAATTTAGAAAACGATGTTAAGAAGTTTTAAGATACCACAACCCAAGTAATTCGATTGTGGATGACAGTCTTTCGTAGAAGTTTCTACGCAATCCATGGTGGAGCGTACATAAGATTCGGCCTGGCCGAACTTACGGCCGTATATACTTGTTTCAGTTTAATGTTAATCAAGTTGAGAGTACATAATTTTAAATTATTAATTACCCTCTTGATTATGTGTAGCCAAAAACTTCAATCTCATTATCTTTCTGGATGTCATGTACAATTATGTCATCTACTGTCACAGAGGGTTTATGCGGGATTAATATGAACAAAGGAAATTTCAGCTACTACAATAATCCCCATCACTACGCGGCAATCTAATCATTAAAGCAATTTTCTTCAAAAATTCATTTTGTTGACTTTCATGTAGGTATTTCTTTTTTGTACTTTCCAAGAAAGCAAATCTATTTTATGGATTACAAATGAGTTTTTCTTCCTTTCACATGAAAATGGGAAAAATGTTTGATATGACGGTTGATTGTATGACAGGTCTATTGTCATGGTATTATAAAAAAAAATATTTTTTTTTTTTGGGGGTGTGCTTCATGAATATCAAAACCATCATTGTTTGCAGTCCATATGGTACTTTTTATTATATTATTATTAAAAATAAATATTTTATATAAAATAATTCCTCTTGGGTAATTATTTTGGTTTTGAGAATGTGAATTGCGATGTGAATGCCTTGCAGGCGGCCAACCGCCTCTAAGGGGACCTAGTATGTTTCCAATTACAAAGCATGGCATTATGATGTGAGATGAAATATTGTTACACTTGGAAATGCTTGTTAACATGATTTTGTGTGAATTTTTCCAATGCTGAGATGTGTGAGAAAATGTCACATTGTCACAATTTGTTGACAAGTGCGGTGAATATTTTGTCATTTGGTTTTAGGTTTTATGTATCGATTCATCAATCATAGGCTTCTTGGAGGCATAACAATGAAAATGAAAATTTAAGAGGCACCGCTGTCGCTATCGAAGAGACTATAGTTGCGAATTTTGAAGTTTTGCTGCCAGTAGAGGATGCTGATGAGGAATGTAGTAGTTCCGAAACGGCTGTCCATCCAACCATCTTGCAGTCTATAGGGCTTTGCCCAAATAAATTTGACAAAAAAAAACTTTTCCTCTATTGGTTAAGCTACTCTTGCAGTTTAGTCAACGCAATGGTTTTAAGCTGAAATCAAAACAACAAATATGATTGAAGAACAAACCAACAATAAAACAAGTATATACTTCTACGAAAGACTGTCATTCACAATCGAATTACTTGGGTTGTGGTATCTTAAAACTTTTTAACATCGTTTTTATACCCTCCACCATAGGATGGGGGTATATTAACTTTGTCATTCCGTTTGTAACACATCGAAATATTGCTCTAAGACCCCATAAAGTATATATATTCTGGGTCGTGGTGAAATTCTGAGTCGATCTAAGCATGTCCGTCCGTCCGTCTGTCCGGCTGTCCGTCCGTCTGTGGAAATCACGCTAACTTCCGAACGAAACTAGCTATCGACTTGAAACTTGGCACAAGTAGTTGTTATTGATGTAGGTCGGATGGTATTGAAAATGGGCCATATCGGCCCACGTTTACATATAGCCCCCATATAAACCGATCCCCAAATTTGGCTTGCGAAGCCTTCCGGAGCAGCAAAATTCATCCGATCCGTTTGAAATTTGGTACGTGGTCTAAGTATACGGTCTCTAACAACCATGCAAAAATTGGTCCACATCGGTCCATAATTATATATAGCCCCCATATAAACCGATCCCCAGATTTGACCTCCGGAGCCTCTTGGAGGAGCAAACTTCATCCGATCCGGTTGAAATTTGGTACCTGATGTTAGTATACGGTCTCTAACAACCATGCAAAAATTGGTCCATATCGGTCCATAAATATATATAGCTCCCATATAAAGCGATCCCCAGATTTGACCTCCGGAGCCTCTTGGAGGAGCAAACTTCATCCTACCCGATTGAAATTTGGTACGTGGTGCTAGTATATGGTCTCTAACAACCATGCAAAAACTGGTCCATATCGGTCCATAATTATATATAGCTCCCATATAAACCGATCCCCAGATTTGACCTCCGGAGCCTCTTGGAGGGGCAAAATTCATCCGATCCGTTTGAAATTGGGTGCCTGATGTTAGTATACGATCTCTAACAAGTATGAAAAAATTGGTCCATATCGGTCCATAATTATATATAGCTCCCATATAAACCGATCCCCAGATTTGAACTCTGGAGCCTCTTGGATGAGCAAAATTCATCCGATCCAATTGAAATTTAGTACGTGGTGTTAGTATATGGTCTCTAACAACCACGCAAAAATTGGTCCATATCGGTCCATAATTATATATAGCTCCCATATAAACCGATCCCCAGATTTGACCTCCGGAGCCTCTTGGAGGAGCAAAAGTCATCCGATGCGGTTGAAATTTGGTACATTTCGTTAGTATATGGCCTCTAACAGCCATGTAAAAATTGTCAAATTTTATTACTATAGAAAGTTTTGTCAAAATTTAATTTCTATTGAAAGTTTTGTAAAAAGTTTATTTCTATAGCAATGTTTGTCAACATTTTATTTCCATAGAAAATTTTGTCAAAATTTTATTTCTATAGAAAATTTTGTAAAAAATTTATTTCTGTAGAAAATTTTGTCAACATTTTATTTCTATAGAACATTTTGTCAACATTTTATTTCTATAGAAAATTTTGTCAACATTTTATTTCTATAGAAAATTTTGTCAAAATTTTATTGCTATAGAAAATTTTGTCAACATTTTACTTCCATAGAAAATTTTGTCAACATTTTATTTCTATAGAAAATTTTGTCAAGTTTTTATTTCTATAGAAAATTTTGTCAAAATTTTATTTCTATAGAAAATTTTGTCAAACTGAATTATATACGTATTTAATCGGCCTTTTTTTGTTTAATATATACCCCTTATGGACTAACTTACAATTTAGAAGACAGTATTAAAAAGTTTTACGATACCTTGCCATCGGCAAGTGTTATCGCAACCCAAGTAATTCGATTGTGGATGACAGCCTTTAGTAGAAGTTCCTACGCAATCCATGGTGGAGGGTACATAAGATTCGGCCTGGCCGAACTTACGGCCGTATATACTTGTTATACCCTAAACCACATAGTGGTCAGGGTATAATAAGTTTGATCGGCCAAAAAATGTGCCTACCAGAAATATTGATTTTAGACCCCATAAAATAGATACCGATCGACTCAGAACCACCTCCTGTGTCGATCTAGCGCTTGTCGTCCGTCCGTCTGTCCATGTATTTGTTGTTCACAGGATTCCGGTCGCAATTATTAATCGATTTGAATGAAATTTGGTACAGGGTGTTTTTTGGGCACACGGACGAATGCTATTGAATTTGGAAGAAATCGGATTAAATTTAGATATAGCTCCCATATATATGTATCGCCCGATTTCGACAAATGGAGTCACGTTGCGCTTTTTTACAAACCGATCGTCATCAAATTTTGCGCATAGTAAACTTTTTCATCACCCTTTAAGTCTGCAAAATTTCATCGAAATCGGTTCAGATTTAGATATAGCTCCCATATATATGTAACGCTCGATTTTCCCAAATTTGGCCATAAAAACCTTATTTATTAAGCGATCTTACTCAAACTTGGCTTACTCTAATCTTTTATGGTACTGACAATATGTGCCAAAAACAATCGAAATCGGTTCAGATTTAAATATAGCTCCCATATATATGTATCGCCCGATTTTGCCAAATTTGGCCGTAAAACCCTTATTTATCAACCGATCGTAACCAAGGATGGCTAAATGTAATCTTCTATACCTCTAACTGTATGCGTGAAATTTCATCAAAATCGGTTCAGATTTAGATATAGCTCCCATATATATATGTATCGCCCGATTTTGAAAAATTTGCCCCTAATAACCTTATTTTTGACCAAAGGGACCACATTTATTAACTGATCGTACTCAAATTTTACACAAAGTGACCGTCTGTGGTATCAATCATACCTGCAAAATATTATACAATTGGTTCAGATTTAGATATAGGTCCCATATATATGCATCGCTCGATTTTGTCATATTTGGCCATAATACTCTCATTTATTAACCTATGTTATTCAAATTTAAAATTTTGATGTATAGCTCCTAATATTAGACATTTCTGCTCAGATTGTGACAAGACACCCATAAACATGTACCCCCCTTTATGTTCTCCAAAACCTATACCAATGATAAACCTATACCAATGCTTATGTTTACTAATTCAGTAGGGGGGGTTTAGGGTATGATATAGTCGGCCCCGCCCGACTTTCTACTTTACTCACTTGTCTAAATTGTGAGTTAGTGGTATATATTAGATAAAAAAGTTATGTATAGTTAAGTCTACAAATAATTACGAATCGATATATGGACTTTTGCACGGTACGTCGAGAGCCAGAATTGAAATATGGGGGTCACTTATATGGGGCCTATATACAATTATGAACTTGATATGGACCAATTTTTTGTGATTGGGGATCGATTTATCTGAGGGCTATATATAACTATAGACCGATATGGACCTAGTTAGGCATGGTTGTTAACGGCCATATACTAGCACAATGTACCAAATTTCAACTGACTCGGAGGAAATTTACTCCTCCAAGAGGCTCCACAACCAAATCTCGTGATCGATTTATATGGGGGCTATATATGATTAGGGACTGATATGGACCACTTTTGGCATGGTTGTTAAATATCATATACTACCACCACATACCAAATTTCAGCCGGATCGGATGAATTTTGTTTCTCCAAAAGGCACCGGAGGTCAAATCTGGGGATCGGTTTATATGGGGCTATATATAATTATGGACTGATATGAACCGATTCCTGCATGGTTGTTGGATAACATATACTAACATCACGTACCAAATTTCAACCGAATCGGATAAATTTTGCTATTCCAAGGGGCTCCGGAGGTCAAATCTGTGGATCGGTTTATATGGGGGCTATATATAATTATGGACCGATGGGGACCAATTTTTGCATGGTCATTAAAGACGATATACTAACACCACGTACCAAATTTCAACTGAATCAGATGAATTTTGGTCTTTTTTGGTCCGCAAGTCAAATCTTGGGATCAGTTTATATGGGGGCTATATATAATTATGGACCGATGTGGACCAATTTTTGCATGGTTGTTGGAGACCATATACCAACACCATGTACCAAATTTTAGCCGTATCGGATGAAATTTGCTTCTCTTAGAGCAGTCGCAAGCCAAATTTGGGGGTCCGTTTATATGGGGGCTATACGTAAAAGTGGACCGATATGGCCCATTTGCAATACCATCCGACCTACATCAATAACAACTACTTGTGCCAAGTTTCAAGTCGATAGCTTGTTTCGTTCAGAAGTGATTTTAACAGACGGACGGACGGACATGCTTAGATCGACTCAGAATTACACCACCCAGAATATATATACTTTATTGGGTCTTAGAGCAATATTTCGATGTGTTACAAACGGAATGGCAAAGTTAATATGCCCCATACCTCCACCATAGTATCCATAAAAAGTTATTTCTACAGAAAATTTTGTCATAATTTTATTTCTGTAGAAAATTTTATTTCTATAGAACAATTTGGCAAAATTTAATTTTATATAAAATTCTGTAAAAATTTTATTTCTATAGAAAATTTTATAAAAATTTTTATTTATGTAGAAATTTTTGTCAATATTTTATTTCTATAGAAAATTTTGTAAAAATTTTATAGCTATAGGAAATTTTGTCAAAATTGTCAAAAAAATTTTATTTCTAAGGAAATTTTGTCAAAATTTTTTTTCTATAGAAAATTTTATTTCTATAGACAATTTTATAAATATTTTAATTCTGTGGAAAATTGTAAAAAAATTTTATTTCTTAGGAAATTTTGTCAAAATTTTATAGCTATAGGAAATGTTGTCAAAATGTTATTTCTATAGAAAATTTTGTCAAAATTTTATAGCTATAGAACATTTAGTTAAAATTTTATTTTGTCAATATTTAAATCTATAAAAAAAATGTTGTCAAAATTTTATATCTATAGAAATATTTTATCAAAATTTTATTTCTATAGAAAATTTTATCACAATTTTATTTCTGATAATTTTTTTTTATATATATAAAATTCTGTAAAAATTTTATTTCTATAGAAAATTTTATAAAAATGTTATTTCTGTAGAAAATTTTATCAAAATTTTATTTCTATAGAACATTTTGTAAAACTTTTATAGCTATAGGAAATTTTGTCAAAATTGTCAAAAAATTTTATTTCTATAGACAATTTAATAAACATTTTATTTCTGTGGAAAATTTTATCAAAATTTTATTTCTTAGGAAATTTTGTCAAAATTTTATAGCTATAGGAAATGTTGTCAAAATGTTATTTCTATAGAAAATTTTGTCAATATTTTATTACTATAACAAATTTTATCAGAATTTTATTTCTGCAGAAAATTTTGTCAAAATTGTATTTCTATATACAAAATTTTCTAAAAATTTTATATCTCAACAAATTTTTATCAAAATTGTATTTCTATAGAAACTTTTGTCGAAATTTTCTACCTATAGAAAATTTTGTAAAAATTTTATTTCTATAGAAAAATTTTATCAAAATTTTATTTCTATAGAAATTTATATCAAATTGTTCAAAATTTTATTTCCATAGAAAATTTTGTCAACATTTAATTTATGTAGAAAATTTTGTCAAAAGATTTGATCAGAATTTTATTTCTATAGAAATTTATATCAAATTGTTCAAAATTTTATTTCCATAGAAAATTTTGTCAAAATTTTATTTTATGTAGAAAATTTTGTCAAAATTTTATTTCTGTACAAAATTTTCAAATGTTATTTCTATGCAAAATGTTGTCAAAAATTTATTTCTACGGAAAATATTGTACCTATAAAAAATTTTGTCTAAATTTTATTTCTGTACAAATGTTGTAAAATTTTATTCAAAACTTTATAGCTATAGGAGATTTTGTCAAAATTTTATATCTATAGGAAATTTTGTCAAAATTTTGTTTCTATAAAAAATGTTGCCAAAATGTTGTATCTATAGCAAATTTTGTCAAAGTTTTATTTCTATAGAAAATTTTGTCAAATGTTTATTACTATAACAAATTTTGTCAGAATTTTATTTCAGTAGAAAATTTTGTCAAAATTGTATATCTATGGAAACTTTTGTCGAAATTTTACCGCTATAGAACATTTTGTTAAATTTTTTTTTTCTATAGAATATTTTGTCCAAATTTTATTTCTATAGAAAATTTTGTCAGCATTTCATTTCCATCGGAAATTTTGTCAAAATTTTACTTCTATAGAAAATTTTGTCAAAATTTTATTTCGCTAGAATATTTAGTCAAAATTTTATTTCTATAACAAAATTTCAAAATTTTATTTCTGTATAAAATTTTTTTAAAATTTTATTTCCATAGAAAATTTTGTCAAAATTTTATTTTTTATAGAAAATTTTGTCAAAATTTTATTTCTGTACAAAATTGTCAAATTTTATTTCTATACAAAATTTTATTTCTACGGAAAAGATTGTACCTATAAACAATTTTGTCTAAATTTTATTTCTATACAAAATTTTGTAAAAATTTTATTTCTGTACAAAATGTTGTAAAATTTTATCGCTATAGGAAATTTTGTCAAAATTTTATATCTATAGGAAATTTTGTCAAAATTTTATATCTTTAGGAAATAGTGCCTAAATGTTGTACCTATAGCAAATTTTGTCAAAATTTTATTTCTATAGGAAATTTTGTCAAAATGTTATTTTTATAGATAAACGAGTAGTCTGCTTTTTTTTAGTCCGTCACGGCTAGTACTAAAAGAAAACAAGCCTAATATATTAAGTAGAAAATTATAAATTTTTAGATATATAAGATTATGCTCATCACATAGTAATATAATTATAATTTTATTGTAAGAACCACAAATCGTTATTGTAACGTAAAGAAATTATGAATTTAAAATCACATCATTTTCAAATTAAATTTAAATTGAATTATTCTTATTAATTTGATATAGCATATAAAGGCATTAAAGAAGGATGTGTATTCTCATACAATTTCAAGCTTTGCTTTGAATGACATATTTATTTATTTAGCTAAATTGCAATAAATATTCTCCTTAAAATATTTACTTCGTTCAATATGAACGACATCCATCCAAGTAGAAATGTTGAAGAGGAACTAGACTAAATCACATTGACTGCTTGACTGGCTTATTCACTTCTCCATTCTGCATTCGTTCATTATTGAGACTGCTAGGTAGTCATACATAGTCGTAGTGTACTTGAGACAATGATTGAGTGGTTTTGTTAATAACTTTGCTAGTAATTAATTTTAACTGGAAAAATTTAGCTTTGAACAAAGCGTTGCACAAACGTGCCGCCGCAAATTATCCCCCAAAAGAATCCCCTTTAGATGAAGGATGAAGATTATCTTTAGAATAAACATGTCAAGTTATTATTATGTGCATTTAAGGTAACATTCTATACAATGTACGAATGTATGAGTGAACAATGATAATGAATTACCCGGGCAATGAGACGGCACAGTGTTCCGATGAAGAACAACATTTATCAACTCCCAGCAAAACAAAAAAATATAAAACAAGTTAAATGTGTAATAAATAATAGATCATGTTGTCCTATGAGAACCATTTAAATGCTTACTAGCACCATATTTTGGCTCGGTCAGAATTTTATTTTTTTTAAAGACGAAATATCTGAATTTAGCGACAATTTAATGCTCTAAATAAGCTTTAAATGGCTACGGTGAGGTAAACATTTCCAAACGTGTTTTTGCAATTTATAGCTATATTTATTATTAGTAAATTGTGTATACTTCAACCCACAGTGCATATTGTAGACAAGTGTCATATTCAATGTGTATATGTATCCATCACAGTCATATTTGGTGTTTTTATGCTTCATAGAGAAAGGATTTTTGCAATGTCTTCTTCTTAAGCGATCTTTGTCAAGTCAAGTAAAACTGTGTAATCAAACAAGTGGTAGATCATTATAATCTTTTTACGATTTTATAAAAAAAAAATTAAATAAAAATAGGAAAAAATGAAAAAAAATTACCAAAAATCTACAAAATTTAAAAAATCTTATTTTGAAGTTTTTTTTCGCAATTTTTTGTGGATAGTATGAATAATACATATTTCTTCGAAAGGCATATTTTATTATTTAATTTTAGAAGTTTATTTATTATATATTTTGATCTCTCCCATTAGCGACAATTTCTTCCGTGTATAAATATCCCTTTTAAATGTAACGAATTTTAAATGTTATAAGAATTTTAGCTGGTATGTGACATCAAGGAAGTTACTACTTCTACAAAAAAGCAGAACTTAATCACAATGAATTTTGATAGTATGATCTAAGACGAAAATTAACTTTTTAAAGATATGGGAAATTTGGCCAAATTTTTTTACTTCCATAGAAAAATTTTTTTATTTCCATAGAAAATTTTGGCACATTTTATTTCTAAAGAAAATGTTGTCACAATTTTACTTTTATAGAAAATTTTGTCAAAAATTTTATTTCTATAGAAATTTTGGTCAAAATATTTACTTCTATAGAAAATTTTGTCAAAATTGTATTTCTATAGAAAATTTTGTCACAATTTTATTTCTATTCAAAATTTTTATTCTATATAAAATTTTGTCAAAATTTTTACTTCTATCGAAAATTTTTTCAAAATTTTATTTCTATAAAAGATTTTCTCAAAATTTTATGTCTATAGAAAAGTTTGTCAAGATGTTATTTCTATACAAAATTTTATTTCTATAGAAATTTTTTTTCAAAATTTTTACTTCTATAGAAAATTTTGTCAAAATTTTATCTCTTAGAAAATTTTGTCAATATTTTATTTTTATAGAAAATTTTGTCAAAATTTTTACTTCTATAGAAAAATTTTGCCAAAAATTTATTTCTACAGAAAATTTTGTTAAAATTTTATTTTGTGAAAATTTTGTCAAAATGTCTACTTCTATAGAAAATTTTGTCAAAATTTTTACTTCTATAGAAAATATTGTAAAAATTTTATGTCTATAGAAAAATTTGTCAAAATTGTATTTCTATAGAAAATTTTGTCAAAATTTTATTTCTATACAAAATTTTATCAAAATTTTTATTCTATATATAATTTTGTCAAAATTTTTACTTCTATAGAATATTTTGTTAACATTTTTACTTCTATAGAAAATTTTCTCAAAACTTTATGTCTATAGAAAAGTTTGTCAAGATGTTATTTCTATACAAAATTTTATTTCTATAGAAATATTTTTCAAAATTTTTATTTCTATAGAAAATTTTGTCAAAATTTCTCTATTTTGTCAATATTTTATTTTTATAGAAAATTTTGTCAAAATTTTTACTCCTACCGAAAATTTTGTCAAAAATGTATTTCTACATAAAATGTTGTTAAAATTTTATTTTGTGAAAATTTTATTTCTAAAGAAAATTTTGTAAAAATTTTATTTCTAAAGAAAATTTTTTCAAAATTTTATGTCTATCGAAAAATTTGTCACAATTTTATTTCTATAGAAATTTTTTTCAAAATTTTTACTTCTATAGAAAATTTTGTCAAAATTTTATCCCTATAGAAAATTTTGTCAATATTTTATTTTTATAGAAAATTTTGACAAAATTTTATTTCTATAGAAACATTTGGCAACATTTTACTTCTATAGAAAATTTTGTCAAAATTTTATGTCTATAGAAAAGTTTGTCAAGATGTTATTTCTATACAAAATTTGGTCAAAATTTAATTTCTATAGAAAAAATTTTCAAACTTTTTACTTCTATAGAAAATTTTGTCAAAATTTTATCTCTATAGAAAATATTGTCAATATTTTATTTTTATAGAAAATTTTGTCAAAATTTTATTTCTACAAAAAAAATTTGTCAAAATTTTTACTTCAACAGACAATTTTGTCAAAAATATATTTCTACACAAAATGTTGTTATATAGAAGTAACAATTTTGTCAACATTTTTTACTTCTATAGAAAATGTTGTAAAAATTTTATGTCTATAGAGAAATTTGTCAAAATTTTTTCTCTATAGAAATTTTTGTCAAAATGTTATTTCTATAGAAAATATTGTCAACATTTTACTTCTATAGAAAATGTTGTCACAATTTTATCTCTATAGATAAATTTGTCACTGTTTTATTTTTAAAGAAAATTTTGTCAATATTTCATTGATATAGAAAATTTTGTCAAAATTGTATATCTATGGAAAATTTTTTCAAAATTTTATATCTATAGAAAATGTTGTAAAGATTTTATTTCTAAAGAAAATTTTGTCAAATTTCTTATTCTATATACGATTTTGTCAAGATTTTTAATTCTATAGAAAATTTTGTGAAAAATTTATTTCTATAGAAAATTTTGTCAAAATTTTATTTCCATAAAAAATTTTATCAAAATTTCATTTTCTCAGGAAAATTTGTCAAAATGTTATTTCTATAAAAAATGTTCTCAAGATTTTTACTTCTATAGGTTAGGTTAGGTTAGGTTATGTGGCAGCCCGATGTATCAAGCTCACTTAGACTATTCAGTCCATTGTGATACCACAGTGGTGAACTTCTCTCTTATCACTGGTGCTGCCCGATTCCATGTTAAGCTCAATGACAAGGGACCTCCTTTTTATAGCCGAATCCGAACGGCGTTCCACATTGCAGTGAAACCACTTAGAGAAGCTTTGAAACCCTCAGAAATGTCACCAGCATTACTGAGGTGGGATAATCCACCGCTGAAAAACTTTTTGGTGTTCGGTCGGAGCAGGAATCGAACCCACGACCTTGTGTATGCAAGGCGGGCATGCTAACCATTGCACCACGGTGGCTCCCGAGAAAATTTTCTCAAAATTTTATGTCTATAGAAAAGTTTGTCAAGATGTTATTTCTATATAAAATTTTGTCAAAATTTTATTTCTATCGAAAAAATTTTCAACATTTAATTTCTATAGAAATTTTTTCCAAAATTTTTATTTCTATAGAAAATTTTGTCAAAATTTTTACTTCTATAGAAAAATTTTGCCAAAAATTTATTTCTATAGAAAATTTTGTTAAAATTTTATTTTGTGAAAATTTTGTTTCTATAGAAAATTTTGTCGAAATGTTTACTTCTATAGAAAAATTTGTCAAAATTTTATTTCTATAGAAAATGTTGTAAAAATTGTATGTCTATAGAAAAATTTGTCAAAATTTTATTTCTATATAAAATTTTGTCAAAATTTTATTTCCATAAAAGATTTTATCAAAATTTCATTATCTATAGAAATTTTTGTCAAAGTTTTATTTCTATAGAAAATTTTGTCAACATTTGATTTCTATACAAAATTTTATCAAAATTTTATTTCTATAGAATTATTTTTTCTAAATTTTATTTCTGTAGAAAATTTTGTCAAAATTTTATTTCTATAGAAAATTTTGTCAAAATTTTATCTCTATAGAAAATGTTGTCAACATTTTATTTCTGTAGAAACTTGTTTCAAAATGTTTACTTTTATAGAAAATTTTGTCAAACATTTATTTCTACAGAAAAAATTTGGTTAAACTTTTATTTTGCGAAAATTTTATTTCTATAGAAAATTTTGTCAAAATGTTTACTTCTATAGAAAATTTTGTCAAAAAGTTTACTTCTATAGAAAATGTTGTAAAAATTGTATGTCTATAGAAAAATTTGTCAAAATTGTATTTCTATAGAAAATTTTTTCAAAATTTTATTTCTATAGAATTGTTTGTCAAAATTTTATTTCTATAAAAGATTTTATCAAAATTTCACTATCAATAGAAAATGTTGTCAAAATTTTATGTCTATAGAAAAGTTTGTCAAAATTTTATTTCTATACAAAATTTTGTCAAAATTTTATTTCTATAGAAAATTTTGTCAAAGTTTTATTTTTGTAGAAAATTTTGTCAAAGTTTTATTTCAATAGAAAATTTTGTCAAAATTTTATTTCTATAGATATTTTGTCGAAGTTTTATTTCTACAGGAAATTTTCTCAAAATTTTTTTCTATTGTAAATTTTCTCAAAATTTTATTTATACAGAAAATTTTCTCAAAATTTTTTTTCTATTGAAAATTTTCTCAAAATTTTATTTCTTAAATGTTGTCAACATTTTATTTCTGTAGAAATTTATTTCAAAATGTTTACTTCTATGCAAAATTTTGCAAAAATTTATTTCTACAGAAAATTTTGTTAACATTTTATTTTGTGAAAATTTTATTTCTATAGAAAATTTTTTCAAAATTTTGACTTCTATAGAAAATGTTGTAAAAATTTTATTTCTAAAATTTTTTTTTCAAAATTGTTACTTCTATAGAAACTTTTGTCAATGTTTTATTTTTATAGTTGTTGTCAATATTTCATTGCTATAGAAAATTTTGTCAAAATTTTATTTCTATGGAAAATTTTTTCAAAATTTTATTTTTATAGAAAATTTTATTTCTATAGAAAATTTTGTCAAAATTTTAATTCTATATACAATTTTGTCAAAATATTTACTTCTATAGAAAATTTTGTCAAAATGTTATTTCTACAAAAGATTTTATCAAAATTTCATTTTCTATAGAAAATTTTGTCAAAATGTTATTTCTATAAAAAATGTTGTCAAAATGTTTACTTCTATAGAAAATTTTCTCAAAATTTTATGTCTATAGAAAAGTTTGTCAATATGTTTTTTCTATATAAAATTTTGTCAAAATTTTATTTCTCTCAAAAAAATTTGTCAACATTTAATTTCTTTAGAATTTTTTCCAAAATTTTTATTTCTTTAGAAAATTTCTCAAAATTTTACTTCTATAGAAAAATTTTGCCAAAAATTTGTTTCTATAGAAAATTTTGTTAAAATGTTTACTTCGATAGAAAATTTTGTCAAAATGTTTACTTAAATAGAAAATGTTGTCTATAGAAAAATTTGTCAAAATTTTATTTCTATAGAATTTTCTGTAAAAATTTTATTCTGTAGAGAATTTTGTCAAAATTTTATTTCTATAGAAATTTTTGTCAAAGTTTTATTTCTATAGAAAATTTTGTCAAAATTGTATGTCTATGGAGAAGTTTGTTAAAATTTTATTTCTATACAAAATTTTATTTCTATAGAAAATTTTGTCAAAGTTTTATTTCTGTAGAAAATTTTGTCAAAGTTTTATTTCTATAGAAAATTTTGTCAACATTTGATTTCTATAGAAAATTTTGTTAAAGTTTTATTTTTATAGAAAATTTTGTGAAAGTTTTATTTCTATAGAAAATTGTGTCAAAATTTTATTTCTATGAGTTATTTTGTCAAAATTTTGTCAAAATTTTATTTCTATGGAAAATTTTGTCAAAGTTTTATTTTTATAGAAAATTTTGTGAAAGTTTTATTTCTATAGAAAATTTTTCTCAAAATTTTATGTCTATAGAAAATTTTCTTAAAAGATTTTATTTCTACAGATTTTTTTTTTTTTTTAAATTTGATTTCTATAGAAATTTTTGTCAAAATTTTATTTCTGTAAAAAATGTTGTCAAAATTTTATTTCTATAGAAAATTTTCTCAAAATTTTATTTCTACAGAAAATTTTCTCAAAATTTTATTTCTATAGAAAAGTTTGTCAAAATTTTATTATTTTGTCAACAAATAACCACAAATTTGATTTTATGAAATAAAACTACAATCCAAAGTTTAGTCAAATCGAATGAATTTGGGGACTTCTGCGCTCAAGTACCGGTTTATGTTTGGATATAGCAAAATCTCAAAACAATAGGAGTCATATTTTGCATATTTCTTTAGGAATCCTTAAATCTGGTAAATCTTTGAAATTTCAGGTTAAGTGCTTAAGAAATCAAGTGGGAAGATCAGTTTACATGCAAGTGCTGTGTCACAAAGTTAAAATAGATGTTTCGAAATGTTTCAAATAGAATTTTATGTTGGTTGGCATTAAAATGGATCGATTCAGCCCATCATTCAGTCTTACCTTTTACAAAATACAAAATAATGTCATCAGTTCTCGCAATATGATATCATCACGAGCATGAATCATTTCTGGTGTTGTTACCGGTTTTTTGTAAGCAATTTGATTTTTTTGTTGTACTTTCGCCATATTTTAATAAGGACTTGAAGATAATTGAATGTTATGCTATTTTATGTTTAAAATTTACATTTGACAATCACTAAAGATTTCAATTAATTTAGTTCACGTTTTGTGTTTAGGTAAATGCCTCTTTATATTTAAGGTCCTTTGGTTTCTTAATTATTTTCCCGAAACAGTACCCAAACTCTTGTATTGAATGCAAGTAACGTCCAATTTAATGGCTAAAATCAATTATTTTTATTTTGATTTAAATTTTTTATGATTTCGTTTGCTCTCCCCCCAAGCAAACGAGGAGATTTGGTCATGGCTTAGGTGGCATGGTGATGCCCATGGCTATGGTGGTTAACAAATAATTTCTGTTCCAAAACAAAATTCACTTAGAACTCGTAAAATTTACTACCAAAACACTTGTTTATTTTATTATCCAATTTGGGAAGCTGTGTAGGCAATGTTGTTAGCTATCATGTTGCAGGAGAGGAGGAGGCTTGCAAGAATTAAACATGTCCAAGACACACCCAAGATGGAGCTAGCTCACTGTTTTATGTTTCCATCTAGGAGACCAGCCAAAGAACAACAACAATGAAAACATTATGGCTTGTTTGGCATTGGACACATATACGTACGACCGTGTATAAAAATTCTAATTTTAGCAAATAATTTGAACATAAAATCTCTTGCCATAAAATGTGGTCACAATTAAGCTGTAACATTCCCAAATAATGTCACTCTAAACGTGGAATAGTTTGTAAAACTTTGATATCCACCAAGTACACCAAGAGGGCAGAGAAGAATGAAATGAAAGTACGAGAAAAAAACATTTAATTTGCCTTGTGACCTTCTGCGATGGTACTACTACATCTCTTAGCACCCGCTCCCACGCCCAAACTCTGGTATTATGTGTCCCATGTGACTCTATAAAATATGCAACAAGTTCTGAAGGAGGAGTTGTACACCACACCACACCAAATAACAGCAGAATAATATTAGTAACACTAACAGGAAACGGAAGTCTACACTCTATAACGGATGTTATTGCTTTAGTACTGGCTTGGCTTTTTGTTATTTTGTTTGTGGGCATGAGGCCACCATCTACGCTCTCAATTCAAGCGAGTTCGTAAATCGTAAATTCTATACTTACCACCAAATTATATCTTCCATATTCTCAACATTTTCTCGCTCACTCACACTCTGTCCCCACTCTCACTCTGTGGCACTCTCTCTCCCTCTCTGCCTCACTGATATATTTTTAACACAACGTTTATGGTCTTTTAGTGTAGAATCGTGTCCATGGCCTTTTTAGCTTCTTGATTATGTGTTTGTGCGTGAGTGTGAGTAAATGTGAAGGCGTGTGTGATATGCCTGCCCTTGGTTGTGCTCATAACAACAACGCTGTTGTAAGAAACTCGTTAAAGTGTCAATAAAGTTTGGTATATTGGCCGTGTAGTTGATGCTGTTATTATTACTATTACCAGACATTTGCACAGTGGCTGCATGCACGATAAATTAAAATAAAACCCAGATTTACTAAGTTAGGAAAATATTTGAATGGCGTTTTTACAATATCCAGAAACTGTTCTAAAGCTAATTAATTTTATAGCCTGGAAATTTTTAGTTAAATGTCCTTTAGTTCAAATGTCTTTTTTCTATAGAAAATTTTCATACAAAATTTTGTCAACATTTTATTTCTATACAAAAAATTTTATCAAAATTCTATTTGTATACAAAATTTTGTAAAAAATATATTTATATATGGAAAATTTTATTTCTATAGAAAATTTTCACAAAATTTTATTTCTACAGCAAATTTTCTCAAAATTTTATTTCTATAGAAAATTTAAAAAAAAAAATATTTCTATAGAAAAATTTACCAACATTTCATTTCTATAGAAAATATGGTCAACATTTTATTTCTTTAGAAAATTTTGTCAAAATTTTACTTCTATAAAAATTATGTCAAAATTTTATTTTTATAGAAAATGTTGTCAAAATACTATTTATATAAAAATTTTTGTCAAAACTTTATTTCTATAGAAAATTTTGTAAAAATATTATTTCTATAGAAAATTTTATTTCTATAGAAAATTTTGTCAAAATATTATTTCTATCGAAAATTTTGAAAAAATTTTATTTCTATAGAAAATTTTGCCAAAATTTTATTTCTATAAAAACTTTTGTCATAATTTTATTTCTTTAGAAAATTTTGTCAACATTTTATTTCTAAAGAAAATATTGTAAAAATTGTATATCTACAGCACATTTTTTCAAGATTTCATTTCTATAGAAAACTTGGTCAAAATTGTATTTTTATAGAAAATTTTATTTCTATGGAAAATTTTGTCAAAATTTTATTTTTATATAAAAACTTTTGTCAAAAATTTATTTCTAAAGAAAATATTGTCAAAATTTTATATCTATAGCAAATTTTTTTTCAAGATTTCATTTCTATAGATATTTTGTCACAATTTTATTTTTATAGAAAATTTTGCCAAAATACTATTTATATAAAAACTTTTGTCAAAATGTTATTTCTAAAGAAAATATTGTCAAAATTTTATATCTACAGCAAATTTTTTTTAAGATTTCATTTCTATAGAAAATTTTGTCAAATATTTATTTCTATAGAAAATTTTGTCAAAATTTTATTTCTATAGAAAATTTTCTAGAAAAGTTTATTTCTCTATAAAATTTTGTCAAATTATTTCTATCGAAAATTGAGTCAAAATTTTATTTCTATCAAAAATTTTCTCAAAATATTATTTCTATCGAAAATTTTGAAAAAATTTTATTTCTATAGAAAATTTTGCCAAAATGTTATTTCTATAAAAACTTTTGTCAGAATTTTATTTCTATAGAAAATTTTGTCAAAATTTTATTTCTAAAGAAAATATTGTAAAAATTTTATATCTATAGCAAATTTTTTCAAGATTTCATTTCTATAGATATTTTGGTCAAAATTTTATTTTTATAGAAAATTTTATTTCTATGGAAAATTTTGTCAAAATTTTCTTTGTATAGACAATTTTGTCACAATTTTATTTTTATAGAAAATTTTGCCAAAATACTGTTTATATAAAAACTTTTGACAAAATTTTATTTCTAAAGAAAACATTGTCAAAATTTTATATCTATAGCAAATTTTTTTCAAGATTTCATTTCTATAGAAAATTTTATCAAAATTTTATTTCTATAGAAAATTTTGTCAAAATTTTATTTCTATAGAAAATTTTCTAGAAAAGTTTATTTCTATAGAAAATTTGGTCAAAATTTTCTTTGTATAAAAAATGTTGTCACAATTTTATTTTTATAGAAAATTTTGTCAAAATTTTATTTCTATGGAAAATTTTCTCAAAATATTATTTCTATCGAAAATTTTGAAAAAACTTTATTTCTATAGAAAATTTTGCCAAAATGTTATTTCTATAAAAACTTTTGTCAGAATTTTATTTCTATAGAAAATTTTGTCAAAATTTTATTTCTAAAGAAAATATTGTAAAAATTTTATATCTATAGCAAATTTTTTCAAGATTTCATTTCTATAGATATTTTGGTCAAAATTTTATTTTTATAGAAAATTTTATTTCTATGGAAAATTTTGTCAAAATTTTCTTTGTATAGAAAATTTTGTCACAATTTTATTTTTATAGAAAATTTTGCCAAAATACTATTTATATAAAAACTTTTGTCAAAATTTTATTTCTAACGAAAATATTGTCAAAATTTTATATATATAGCAAAATTTTTTCAAGATTTCATTTCTATAGAAAATTTTGTCAAAATTTTATTCCTATAGAAAATTTTGTCAAAATTTTATTTCTATAGAAAATGTTGTCAAAATATTATTTCTATAGAAAATTTTCTCAAGATTTTAGTTCTATACAAAATTTTCTCAAAATTTTATTTCTGTCGAATCTTAAAAAAAAAAAAATATTTCTATAGAAAATTTTGCCAAAATTTTATTTCTTTAGAAAATTTTGTCACAATTTTATTTCTTTAGAAAATTTTGTCAAAATTTTATTTCTAAATAAAATATTGTAAAAATTTTATATCTATAGCAAAATTTTTCAAGATTTCATTTCTATAGAAAATTTGGTCAAAATTGTATTTTTATAGAAAATGTTGTCACAATTTTATTTTTATAGAAAATTTTGTCAAAATACTATTTATATAAAAACTTTTGTAAAAATTTTATATCTGTAGCAATTTTTTTTTTCAAGATTTCATTTCTATAGAAAATTTTGTCAAAATTTTATTTCTATAGAAAATTTTGTTAAAATTTTCTTTGTATAGAAAATTTTGTCACAATTATATTTTTATAAAAATTTTTTCAAAATACTATTTATATAAAAACTTTTGTCAAAATTGTATTTCTAAAGAAAATATTGTCAAAATTTTATATCTATAGCAAATTTTTTTCAAGATTTCATTTCTATAGAAAATTTGGTCAAAATTTTATTTCCATAGAAAATTTTGTCAAAATTTTATTTCCATAGAAAATTTTGTCAAAATTTTATTTCTATAGAAAATTTTGTCAAAATTTTATTTCTATAGAAAATGTTGTCAAAATATTATTTCTATAGAAAATTTTATCAAAATTTTATTTCTGTCGAAAATTTAAAGAAAAAATTATTTCTATAGAAAATTTTGTCAAAATTTTATTTCTAAGAAAAATTTTGTCAAAATTTTCTTTCTGTAGAAAATTTTGTCCAAATTTTATTTTTATAGAAAGTTTTGTCAAAATTTTATATCTATAGCAAATTTTTTCAAGATTTCATTTCTATAGAAGGTTAGGTTAGGTTAGGTGGCAGCCCGATGTATCAGGCTCACTTAGACTATTCAGTCCATTGTGATACCACATTGGTGAACTTCTCACTTATCACTGAGTGCTGCCTGATTCCATGTTAAGCTCAATGACAAGGGACCTCCTTTTTATAGCCGAGTCCGAACGGTGTTCCACATTACAGTGAAACCACTTAGAGAAGCTTTGAAATGTCACCAGCATTACTGAGGTGGGATAATCCACCGCTGAAAAACTTTTTGGTGTTCGGTCGAAGCAGGAATCGAACCCACGACCTTGTGTATGCAAGGCGGGCATGCTAACCATTGCACCACGGTGGCTCCCATTTCTATAGAAAATTTTGGCAAAATTTAATTTCTATAGAAAATTCGATTTCATTTATAGGGCGAGTGGCAATTTTCCCCAATGTTGAGATTTATAAAATTATATTTTTAGACCAATGAATTTTTTTTTTGCGAAACAGGCTCCCTATATAGCTCCTAATGTCGCAATTAAAATCGATACCATATTCGCCCACTGTATGTGGACCATGGCTCAAGCATTTCCCTATATCTGTTTTGTACGATGTGTAGCCCATTTGTGTGGAGTAGGAGAAGACATTGGCATTAAATTTGGGACTTGTTAGCTAGAGTATTTGGCGATGATATTTTGTTCCTGTTGTAGTTGTTGCTGCTGCTGCTTCTGCTTCTGCTGCTAACGCTGATATTGAACATAAAAAAATCAAAATTCATGACCAAAGTTTGCCAACTTGGCTTCCTTTTCATTTCACATTTACACACCGTCAGCCCCTCGAATGAAGTTTTCACTCCCGCTCTCTTTGCAAATAACATCGTCCTTCCCTAGATAAAATGGCACGTGGAACCTTAACAACTGGCCAAAGTAGGTGGTGGGGGGAGCAGGAGTAGAGCAGATTTACACCGGAACATTTATTACAACAACAAGAAGCAAAAAGAGCAACAATGCCAAAGACATTAGAGACTATAATAAAATTTTCGACTTGTAACTTTTCCACTTTGTTAGCTGCTTGTCTAATATTTTCCAAAGTTGTTTTAACTCCAACATTCTGCTTAGTAGTGTGATGCAAAGAGTATTGAATGGGTGGTGTGGTGTGGGGGGGCGGTGAGTGAAACACAATGCTGGCAAATGAAAAGGTGGACCAACAGACGGACATTACAAAATGGATGGACAAACTCGCGGAACGTATGAAACAGCGTACATAGAGTTGTCGTTGGAAATACGAAAAGCAGTGAAAAACTCATCGAAATTCTGGGAAAGTCAATAGGAGATCTCTCCTTCTCCAAAGGATATTAAAAATATACACCCATAAAAAAACCATGATCACCTCAAATTTCTTTCAAGGACATAATGTTAACTTTCACGGCAAACACGGGAAGCGATGTGACTTCTTAAGCTTATAGACACTGCCATTAGTTATCCGATTTTCCAAAAAATGGAATCTAGAGTTATGTTAGATCATCAAATACTGTCGGTCGATAATTTGTTATAAAGGCTGTTCTTCTGATTTGAGTTTGGGGCTTCTAGACACCACAATTTTTTGTCTAAAATTGGAAATCTCGTCTTAATTTATTTTGTTCGAACCAGGGATCATACGTTTTGTAACAAATATCAAATGAGTTTTGTAACTCTAATTGTTTCCAAATTTGAAAAAAATTTCTATAGAAAAAAAAAATTTGACAAAATTTTCTATAGAAATAAAATTTTGACAAAAATTTTTACAGAAAGAAAATTTTGACAAAATTCTCTATCGAAATAAAATATTGACAAAATTTGTACAGAAATAAAACTTAGACAAAATTTTTAATAGAAATAACATTTAAAAAAAAAATCTATAGAAATAAAATTTTGATAAAATTTTCTATAGAAATAAATATTTGACAAAATTTTCTATAGAAATAAAATTTTGACAAAAATTTTCTATAGAAATAAAATTTTGAAAAAAAAATTCTACTGAAAAGTTTTGAAGTTTTTACAAAATTTTCTACAGAAATAAAGTTTTGACAAAATTTTCTGCAGAAATAAAATGTTGACAACATTTTCTATAGAAATAAAGTTTTGACAAAGTTGTCTACAGAAATAACACTTTGAGAAAAATTTTTATAGATATAAAATTTTGACAAAATTTTCTATAGAAATAAAATTTTGACAAAATTTTCTATTGAAATAAAATTTTGACAAAATTTTCTATTGAAATAGAATTTTGACAAAGTTTTCTACAGCAATAACACTTTGAGAAAAATTTTTATAGATATAAAATTTTGACAAAATTTTCTATAGAAATAAAATTTTGACAAAATTTTCTATAGAAATAAAATTTTGACAAAATTTTCTATTGAAATAAAATTTTGACAAAATTTTCTATTGAAATAGAATTTTGACAAAGTTTTCTACAGCAATAACACTTTGAGAAAATTTTTTATAGATATAAAATTTTGACAAAATTTTCTATAGAAATAACATTTTGACAAAATCTTCTATAGAAATAAAATTTTCTATAGAAGTTAACTTTAAACAAAATTTTCTACAGAAATAATATGTTTACAAAATTTTCTATAACATAAAAATAAAGTTTTGACAAAATTTTCTGTAGAAATGAAATGTTGACAAAATTTTCTATAGAAATAAAATTTTGACAATTTTTTCTATCGAAAAAAACAGAACTAAAATCTTGAAAACATTTTCTATAGAAATAGCATTTTCATAAAAAGTTCTATAGAAATAAAATTTTGACAAAATTGTCTATAAAAATAAAATTTTGACAAAAATTTCTATAGAAATAAAATTTTGACAAAATTTTCTATAGAAACAAAATTTCGACAAAATTTTCTATAGAAATAAAATTTCAACAAAATTTTCTATTGAAAATTTTGAAGTTTTGAAAATTTTTCTATAGAAATAAAATTTTGACAAAATTTTCTATTGAAAAATTTTGAAGTTTTGACAAAAATTTCTATAGAAAGCCAATTTTGCAAAACTTTTCCAAAGAAATAAAATTTTGACAAAATCTTCTATAGAAATAAAACTTTCTATAGAAGTAAACTTTTAACAAAATTTTCTATACAAATAAAGTTTTGACAAAATTTTTTGTGGAAATAAAATGTTGACAAAATTTTCTATTGAAATAAAATGTTCACGAAAATTTCTATAGAAATAAAATTTTGACAAATTTGTCTACAGAAATAAAATTTTGGCAAAATTGTCAATAGAAATAAAATTTTCACAAAAATTTCTATAGAAATAAAGTTTTGACAACATTGTCTATAGAAATAAAATTTTGGCAAAATTTTCTATAGAAAGACAATTTTAACAAAATTTTCTATAGAAAGACAATTTTAGTAAAACTTTCTATATAAGTAAACTTTTAACAAAATTTTCTATAGAAATAAAATTTAGACAACATTTTAAAAAAAAAAAAAATATTGACAGAATTTTCTATAGAAATAAAATTTTATTGAATCAATTAACTTTTTAATCATTGCAAAATTAATATATAAATATCCCAAAATGTTCTCCAATATAATTCTCC
The DNA here is from genome assembly GCF_050003625.1 of Haematobia irritans. Classification (NCBI taxonomy): domain Eukaryota; kingdom Metazoa; phylum Arthropoda; class Insecta; order Diptera; family Muscidae; genus Haematobia; species Haematobia irritans. The sequence continues at coordinate 197,100,909 of NC_134400.1, read as the reverse complement.
TCTCTATTGGCAGCCCTGTGCCCCCTATCCCTCTAAGGCTAACATTCATTGTGGCGCGTTTGAAATAAAAACTCCATTTGGAAAACTTTGTCTATGCTTTCAATTCTCTTATTTTTTCCGCTTCCTCGAAATGCCAAAGTAGATATACTTTCCTATGAGGTGTAACGAAGCGAAACTGTTTCAGATACTTCTTCCTTATATTCCATCGCTTCACGGGCGGTAGCATCCCCCCAACCCCCACTCAACAAAGATGAAAAAGCTTTTTCATAGAAAAACAAAACGAAAATTAAAAACTGCTTAAGCTATTAATTTGTATGGGCGTTTTATGAATATTTCTAGCCTGGGAAATATAAAATTTAAATGTCAATTACATAAAATATTAAAGCTTGCCATTATCATGCCAATGGAATTGGCAAAACGCATTCAAACTTCAAATTCAGGTGGCTGCTGTAATGGGTTTGCTTATTTAATGGTAGCAATTCAATGGAGATCTATTTTGTGGGTATTGATATTTGGCATAACGTAAAACGCAATTGGGTGGAGAGGGGAAATATAATCAAAATTAATTGGTTACACCACCTAAGGCAAAGGTAAATAACATTTGATTTGGTAATCAATAAATTTTACATCAATTACATGGTTGGTGTGTGTTTGTTATGAGGCAGAAAAGGAAATTCCAAACTTTTGATAACCTCAATGCAATTCAACTCTTAAATACACTTCTCTACTGTATGTGTATGTGGCATACCAATTTTATTACAACACCATTTGTATAATCTCACTAAATTGATAAATTAATTTAAATGAGCCAAATTTACACTTTTTTTTGACAAAATTTTCTAAAGAAATAAAATTTTGACAAAATTTTCTATAGAAATAAAATGTTGACAAAATTTTCTATATAAATAAAGTTTTGGCAATATTTTCTATAGAAAAAAATCTTGAGAAAATTTTGTATAGAAATAATATGTTGACAAAATTTTCTATAGAAATAAAATTTTGACAAAATTTTCTATAGAAATAAAATTTTGACAAAATTTTCTATAGAAATAAAATTTTGACAAAATTTTGTATAGAAATACAATATTGACAAAATTTCTATATAAATAAAATTTTTTTATTCGTTTTGTTTGTTATTGTTGGCTTCTCTTCAATCGTTATTGTTGTTTTTGATCTCAGCTTAAAGCCATGCATTGACTAAACTACAAGTGTAGCTTAACCAACAGAGGAAAAGTATGCTTGTCAAATTTATTTGGGCAAAGCCCTGTAGACTGCAAGATGGTTGAATGTACAGCTGTTTCGGAATTACCACATTCCTCATTAGCATCCTCTACTTGCAGCAAAACTATGAACCAAGTATCAGAATAAATTCGGGTAATTCACTCAACCCAAAGTGAACTACACTTGAACCTCCCGAAAAATTTTGACAAAAATTTCTAAAGAAAAAAATCTTAAGAAAATTTTCTATAGAAATAAAATTTTTAACAAAATTTTCTATAGAAATAAAATTTTGACAAAATTTTCTATAGAAAAAAATTTTGACAAAATGTTCTACAGAAAAAAATTTTGACAAAATTTTCTATAGAAATAAATTTTTAACAAAATTTTCTATAGAAATAAATTTTTAACAAAATTTTCTATAGAGATAAAATGTTAACAAAATTTTCTATAGAAATAAATTTTTAACAAAATTTTCTATAGAGATAAAATATTAACAAAATTTTCTATAGAAATAATTTTTTAAAAAAATTTTCTATAGAAATAAAATTTTGACAAAATTTTCTATAGAAATAAAATGTTGACAAAATTTTCTATAGAAATACAATTTTGACAACATTTTCTATAGAAAAAAAATTTTGAAAAAGTTTTCTATAGAAATAAAATTTTGACAAAATTTTCTATAGAAATAAAATGTTGAGAAAATTTTCTATAGAAAAAAATTTTGACAAAATTTTCTATAGAAATACAATTTTGACAAAATTTTCTATAGAAATAAAATTTTGACAACATTTTCTATAGAAAAAAATTTTGACAAAATTGTGTATAGAAATAAAATTTTGACAAAATTTTCTATAGAAATAAAATTTTGACACAATGTTCTATAGAAATAAAATTTTCACAAAATTTTCTGTAAAAATAACATTTTGACAAAAATTTCTAAAGAAATAAAATTTTGAGAAAATTTTCTATAGAAATAAAATGTTGAGAAAATTTTCTATAGAAAAACAAGTAAGGAAAGTCTAAAGTCGGGCGGGGCCGACTATATTATAACCTGCACCACTTTGTAGATCTAAATTTTCGATACCATATCACATCCGTCAAATGTGTTGGGGTCTATATATAAAGGTTTGTCTCAAATACATACATTTAAATATCACTCGATCTGGACAGAATTTGATAGACTTCTACAAAATCTATAGACTCAAAATTTAAGTCCGCACTAGGGAGGAACACAATGTTAGTTAAAAAATATGGGAAACATTGAAATGTGAAGCAATTTTAAGGAAACTTCGCAAAAGTTTATTTATGATTTATCGCCCGATATATATGTATTAGAAGTTTAGGTAAATTAGAGTCATTTTTACAACTTTTCGACTAAGCAATGGCGATTTTACAAGGAAAATGTTGGTATTTTGACCATTTTTGTCGAAATCAGAAAAACATATATATGGGAGCTATATCTAAATCTGAACCGATTTCAACCTGATATGACACGCATAGCAACAATGCTAATTCTACTCCCTGTGCAAAATTTCAACTAAATCGGAGCAAAAAATTAGTGTAAATCGGGCGAAAGCTATATATAGGAGCTATATCTAAATCTGAACCGATTTCCACCAAATTTGACACGCATAGCTACAATGCTAATTCTACTCCCTGTGCACAATTTCAATTAAATCGGAGTAAAAGATTGGCCTCTGTGGTCATATGAGTGTAAATCGGGCGAAAGCTATATATGGGAGCTATATCTAAATCTGAACCGATTTGGATGAGATTTTGCAAGTTTTTCGAGACTCATAAAATATTCGGATGTACGGAATTTGAGGAAGATCGGTTGATATACACGCCAATTATGACCAGATCGGTGAAAAATATATATGGCAGCTATATCTAAATCTGAACCGATTTTTTCCAAAATCAATAGGGACCGTTTTTGAGCCGAAACAGGACCCTATACCAAATTTTAGGACAATCGGACTAAAACTGCGAGCTGGACTTTGCACACAAAAATACATCAACAGACAGACGGACAGACAGACAGACAGACGGACAGACAGACAGACAGACAGACAGACAGACAGACAGACAGACAGACAGACAGACAGACAGACAAACAAACAGACAGACAGACAGACGGACATCGCTAAATCGACTCAGAATTTAATTCTATGACGATCGGTATACTAAAAGATGGGTCTCAGACTTTTCCTTCTTGGCGTTAAATACAAATGCACAAACTTATTATACCCTGTACCACAGTAGTGGTGAAGGGTATAAAAATTTTGACAAAATTTTCTATAGAAATAAAATTTTGACAAAATTTTCTATAGAAATAAAATTTTGACAACATTTTCTATAGAAAAAAATTTTGACAAAATTGTGTATAGAAATAAAATTTTGACAAAATTGTGTATAGAAATAAAATTTTGATAAAATTTTCTATAGAAGTAAAATTTTGACAAAATTTTCTATAGAAATAAAATTTTGACAAAATTTTTTATAGAAATAAAATTTTGACAAAATTTTTTATAGAAATAAAATTTTGACAAAGTTTTTTATAGACATAACATTTTGATAAAATTTTCTATAGAAATAAAATTTTGACAAAATTTTCTATAGAAATAAAATGTTGACAAAATTTTCTATAGAGATGATATTGAGAACATTTGCTATAGAAATAAAATTTTTACAAAATTTTCTATAAAGATGATACGGTCAAAATTTGGTCAAGGGAAAACGCGTGTAAATCGGTGAAATCGTTTATTTAAAAAATCAAATTAAATTCCTTTTTCAAGTTCAATTAGTATAAAATTCAGGAAATATATTCAGTTAGGCTTTCGCTTTTCCAAATCCGAATTGCCGGGCCTCACGCTTGACACCAGCCATCAGATTTTGTACAGCCACCTTGTCCACGTTCTTCGCCGCAGAAAGCCAGTTTGCCTTGAACTGCTGCTCGTCCTTAGCAGTTTTTTTGGTCTTCTTTAGGTTCCGCTTGACAATAGCCCAGTATTTCTCAATTGGGCGGAGCTCTGGCGTGTTGGGAGGGTTCTTGTCCCTGGGAACCACCTGCACGTTGTTGGCGGTGTACCACTCCATGGCCTTTTTACCGTAATGGCAAGATGCCAAATCCGGCCAAAACAGTACGGAACAACCGTGTTTCTTCAGGAAAGGCAGCAGACGTTTATTCAAACACTCTTTCACGTAAATTTCTTGGTTGACAGTCCCGGAAGCTATGAAAATGCTGCTTTTCAAGCCACAGGTACAGATGGATTGCCAAACCAGATATTTCTTTGCGAACTTTGACAGTTTTATGTGCTTGAAAATATCTGCTACCTTTCCCCTTCCTTTTGCCGTATAAAACTCCTGTCCCGGAAGCTGCTTGTAGTCGGCTTTGACGTAGGTTTCGTCGTCCATTACCACGCAGTCAAACTTCGTCAGCATCGTCGGGTACAGCCTCCGGGATCGCGCTTTGGCCGTCGTATTTTGTTTATCATCGCGATTTGGAGTCACTACCTTCTTGTAAGTCGATAGTCCGGCTCGTTTTTTGGCTCGATGCACGGTTGTAGACGATACACCCAGCTTATTTGCGGCATCTCGGAGAGAGAGGGTTTCGTTTGAAACTACGGGCAACTCTCTTTGTCGTCTCAGCGGCTTCCGGTTTTCGATTTCCCCCCGATCTAGACTTCCTGGCTGTCGACAAACGTTCCCCAAACACTTTAGTTACATTTGTAACCGTTGATTTGGCAACGATTTTGCCAGCTTTGCGTGCAAGTAGCTCGGATTTTCGCGATGCGCGAGCAAAATTTTGATACGCTGCTCTTCTTGCTTGGACGGCATTTTGACAACTGAAGAGTGAATTCCAAAATCAAAATAGGAGCAACATTCTACACACACACACCTTCAAAATGAGGGGTGTTCAGGTTTTTTAAATGCAAAATTGAAAGAAATACGTCAAGTTTATATTGATATTGATTTTGACCGTATCACCCTTTAGAAATAAAATTTTGACAAAATTTTCTATAAAAATAAAATTTTGTCAAAATTTTCTATAGAAATAAAATAAAAATAAAATTTTTACAAAATTTTCTATAGAAATAAAATGTTGACAAAATTGTCTATAGAAATAAAATTTTGATAAAATTTTCTATAGAAATAAATTTTTGACAACATTTTCTAAATAAATACAATTTTGACAAAATTTTCTATAGGAATCAAATTTTGACAAAATTTTCTATAGGAATCAAATTTTGACAAAAAATTTCTATAGAAAAAAAGTTTGACAAAATTTTCTATAGAAAAAAAATTTGACAAAATTTTCTGTATTGTTCTTTGTAGATTAATTTTGGCTCGAGTGTTAAACGTGTCTTTATTACACTTCATAAGGGCTTTTGCATTTTTTTTTTTTTTAAATTAAGCCCCAACCCTGCATCGAACCGATTTTATTTAGAATTCAATGTCTATTTCTCTCCCCCATTAGTATCCCATTTTATATTAATTGATTGACTTTAATTAATTCCATTTCATTTATTTTTCTATTTCTAGGTAAATATTGACTTTCTAACAAATACAAAAAGTAGAGGTAAGCAAAACAGTGCCAACAAAAAATCTTAAAACGATATCATTACCATCGTCGAAGGTAGAGGGAGCCTATCTTCCCCCATCTCCTATCGATACTTTACCCATTCATCACCTTCACGTTCATCTTCTATTAATTCCTCAACCTCAGGGAATTCTTCATCATGCCTGGAATAATGATTGAATATCATATCACCATGGGCCATGGAATCATCACAATTGTCAGTCGGATAGTCATCATAATTTATTTCGCCATAACCTTCACCACCAATGCCACCACCACTATGGCGATGTCCTTGTTTATAGGTGGAACCATAGGAATGACCATAGCCACTGCCACGACCACCACCACCTCCAGCACTTGTATGATGGGTCGAATAACCCATTATCTTATAGATGGTCTGTTTGGTGGCACCTTTTGAGTTATCTCCTTCACCGCCTCCTCCCCCGACTCCTTGCGAACCCTGAACATGTTTGTAGACCGTATGCATATGATGATGAGTCCGGATTTTCATGGGTACATGTATGATTAAATGTTTGCCATATGTTTTACGGGCACGTTTTGTCATGCCGCCAAGCACTAATGATGAACACAAAGTAATTAAAAGTAAAACTTTTACGAGTTGCACCAATGCCGCTGAACTTGTCGTCGTCGTCGTCGTTTTCGTTGTAATCCTCCTACAACAAAGGTGGCAAAAGCAGTTCTTGTTAACGCTTAAGTTGGCAGAAGCATCAGATGTTTGAGTTACATACTGCTGGCAATTTGAAGTAATGATCCTACCATGAATGCTGGATATGGGAGGGGGAGGATACAAAGAGAAACAAAATTGTTGGTTTTAAAATGGAAGTTAAAATATGTTAAGGAGAACTTTGACATGTACACTCAGAGAAAATAATCTACATTGTATGAAATGTCTTAAAAATCGAGAAAAAAATAACGAACGGACGGATGGTAGAACAAATTTTGTCAAAATTTTATTTCTATAGAAACATTTGTCAAAATTTTTTTTATTAAAAAATTGTCAAAATTTTATTTCTGTAGAAAATTTTGTAAAAATTTTATTTCTATAGAAAATTTTGTCAATATTTTATTTCTATGGAAAATTTTGCGAAATTTTTGTTTCTACAGAAAATTTTGACAAAATTTTATTTCTATAGAAAATTTTGTCAAAATTTTATTTCTACAGAATATTTTGTCAAAATTTTATTTCTACAGAAAATTTTGTCAAAATTTTATTTCTATAGAACATTTTGTCAAAATTTTATTTCTACAGAAAATTTTGTCAAAATTTTATTTCTATAGAACATTTTGTCAAAATTTTATTTCTATAGAAAATTTCGTCAAAATTTTACTTTTATAGAAAATTTTGACAATTCTTTACTTCTATAGAAAATTTTGTAAATCTTTATTTCTGTAGAAAATTTTGTCAAAATGTTATTTCTATTAAAAATTTTATTTCTATAGAAAATTTGGTCAAATCTTTAGAAATGTTATCAAAATTTTATTTGTACAGAAAATTTTGTCAAAACTTTATTTCTATAGAAAATTTTGCGAAAATTTTATTTCTATAGAAAATTTAGTCAAAATTTAATTTCCATCGAAAATTTTCTCAAAATTTTATTTCTATAGAAAATTTTGTCAAATCTTTATTTCTATAGAAAATTTTGTCAAAATATTGTTTCTATAAAAAACTTTGTCAAAATTTTATTTATACCGAAAATGTTGTCAAAATTTTATTGCTATAGAAAATTTTATTTCTATAATTTTTTTTTAAATTTTATTTCTATAGAAAAATTTATCAAAATTTTATTTTTATAGAAAATTTTGTTTCTATGAAAAACTTTGTCAAAATTTTATTTCTATAGAAAATTTCGTCAAAATTTTATTTTTATAGAAAATTTTGACAATTCTTTACTTCTATAGAAAATTTTGTAAATCTTTATTTCTGTAGAAAATTTTGTCAAAATGTTATTTCTATTAAAAATTTTATTTCTATAGAAAATTTGGTCAAATCTTTAGAAATGTTATTAAAATTTTATTTGTACAGAAAATTTTGTCAAAACTTTATTTCTATAGAAAATTTTGCGAAAATTTTATTTCTATAGAAAATTTAGTCAAAATTTTATTTCCATCGAAAATTTTCTCAAAATTTTATTTCTATAGAAAATTTTGTCAAATCTTTATTTCTATAGAAAATTTTGTCAAAATATTGTTTCTATAAAAATTTTTGTCAAAATTTTATTTATACCGAAAATGTTGTCAAAATTTTATTGCTATAGAAAATTTTATTTCTATAATTTTTTTTTTTTAAATTTTATTTCTATAGAAAAATTTATCAAAATTTTATTTTTATAGAAAATTTTGTTTCTATGAAAAACTTTGTCAAAATTTTATTTCTATAGAAAATTTTGTCAAAATTTTATTTCTATAGAATATTTTGTCAAAATTTTATTTCTATAGAATATTTTGTCAAAATTTTATTTCTATAGAAAATTTTATCAAAATTGTATTTCTATAAAAATCTTTGTCAGAATTTTATTTCTTTAGAAAATTTTGACAAACTTTTATTTCTATAGAAAATTTTGTCAAAATTTTATTTCTATAGAGTATTTCGCAAAATTTTATTTCTATAGAAAATTTCGTCAAAATTTTACTTCTATAGAAAATTTTGACAAATCTTTACTTCTATAGAAAATTTTGTGAAATCTTTATTTCTATAGAAAATTTTATCAACATTTTATTTCTATTAAAAATCTTATTTCTATAGAATAATTTGTCAAAATTTTATTTCTATAGAAAATTTGGTCAAATCTTTATTTCTACAGAAATTTTATAAAAATGTTATTTCTATAGAAATTTTGTCAATATTTTATTTCTATTGAAAATTTTGCCAAATTTTTATTTCTATAGAAAATTTTGCCAAATTTTTATTTCTACAGAAATTTTTGTCAAAATCTGATTTCTATAGAAAATTTTGTCAAAATTTTATTTCTACAGAAAATTTTGTCAAAATTTTATTTCTATAGAATATTTGGTCAGAATTTTACTTCTATAGAAAATTTTGACAAATCTTTACTTCTGTAGAAAATTTTGTCAAATCTTTATTTCTATAGAAAATTTTGTCAAAATTTTATTTCTATTAAAAATCTTATTTCTATAGAATAATTTGTCAAAATTTTATTTCTACAGAAAATTTGGTCAAATCTTTAATTCTATAGATATTTTATTAAAATTTTATTTCTATAGAAAATTTTGTCAATATTTTATTTCTATAGAAAATTTTGCGAAATTTTTACTTCTACAGAAAATTTTGTCAAAATTTTACTTCTATAGAAAATTTTGTCAAAATTTTATTTCTACAGAAAATTTTGTCAAAATTTTATTTCTATAGAATATTTTGTCAAAATTTTATTTGTATGGAAAATTTCGTCAAAATTTTACTTCTATAGAAAATTTTGACGAATCTTTATTTCTATAGAAAATTTTGACAAATCTTTATTTCTATAGAAAATTTTGTCAATATTTTGTTTCTATAAAAAACTTTGTCAAAATTTTATTTATACCGAAAATTTTGTCAAAATTTTATTTCTATAGAAAATTTTATCAAAATTTTATTTCTATAGAAAATTTTGTAAAAAATGTATTGCTATCGAAAATTTTGTCAAAATTTTATTGCTTTAGAAAATTTTATTTCCATAAAAAAAAATTTAAAATTTTATTTCTATAGAAAATTTTATCAAAATTTTATTGCTATAGAAAATTTTATTTCTATATTTTTTTTTTAATTTTATTTCTATAGAAAATTTTATCAAAATTTTATTTCTATAGAATATTTTGTCAAAATTTTATTTCTATAGAATATTTTGTCAAAATTTTATTTCTATAGAAAATTTTATCAAAATTTTATTTCTATAAAAATCTTTGTCAAAATTTTCTTCTTTAGAAAATTTTGTTAAAATTTTATTTCTACAGAAAATTTTGTCAAAATTTTATTTCTATAGAATATTTTGTCAAAATTTGATTTCTATAGAAAATTTCGTCAACATTTTACTTCTATAGAAAATTTTTACAAATCTTTATTTCTATAGAAAATTTTGTTAAATCTTTATTTCTATAGAAAATTTTGTCAATATTTTGTTTCTATAAAAAATTTTGTCAAAATTGTATTTATACCGAAAATATTGTCAAAATTTTATTTCTATAAAAATTTTATCGAAATTTTATTTCTATAAAAATTTGATCAACATTTTATATCTATAAAAAACTTTTTCAAAATTTTATTTCTATAGAAAATTTTGTCAAGATTTTGTTTCTATAGAAAATGTTGTCAAAATTTTATCAAAATTTTATTACTATAGAATATTTTGTTTCTATAGAAAATTTTTTTTTAATTTTATTTCTATAGAAAATTTTATCAAAATTTTTTCTATAGAAAATTTTGTTTCTATAAAAAACTTTGCCAAAATTTTATTTTTATAGAAAATTTTGTCAAAATTGTATTTCTACAGAAAATTTTATCAAAATTTTATTTTTATAGATTTTTTTTTAAATTTTATTTCTATAGAAAATTTTGTCAAAATTTTATTTCTATAGAATATTTTGTCAATTTTTTTTTTCTATAGAATATTTTGTCAAAATTTTATTTCTATAGAAAATTTTATCAAATCATTACTTCTATAGAAATTTTTTGTCTAATCTTTATTTCTATAGAAAATTTTGTCAAAACGTTATTTCTATTAAAAATTTTATTTCTATGGAAAATTGTGTCAAAATTTTATTTCTATAGAAAATTTGGTCAAATCTTTATTTCTATAGAAATTTTATAAAAATTGCATTTTTATAGAAAATTATGTCAAAATTTTATTACAGACAGAAACTTTTGTCAAAATTTTATTTCTATAAAAAAGTTTGCCAAATTTAATTTCTACAAGAAATGTTATCAAAATTTTAGTTCTATAGAAAATTTTGCGAAAATTTTATTTCTATAGAAAATTTTGTCACAATTTTATTTCTATAGAAAATTTTGTCAAAATTTTATTTCTACAGAAAATTGTGTCAAAATTTTATTTCTGTAGAGAATTTGGTCAACATTTTATTTCTATAGAAAATTTTGTCAAAATTTTATTTCTATAGAAAATTTTGTTTCTATAAAACACTTTGTCAAAATTTTATTTCTATACAAAATTTTGTCAAAATGTCATTTCTATAGAAAATTTTGCCAAAATGTTCTCTCTATATTTTTTATGGAATTTTTCGTGCCACTTTTTATAAATCCCTTTGCAAAATATCGCAAAGCCAAATTCATGCAACGTATTCTGTTTGTTTTAGGGCCTTATGAAGGCCATAATTTGTGAAAAATTCGAACAAATCTAAACTTATTCTATAATTTGATGTTTTATCTGTAATTTTTTGCCTTTTAATAAAAACAAAAATGAAAAAAGAAATCAAAAAACTGTGGCGCTTTACTTTGTTGCATTATATATCAGTCACCTTGCAAATACCTACAATTGGTATTATAAAAGCAATGTCCTCTTGTTTTAAATTAAGGTGCCATCTTTTATTTTTGTGACACTTATTTTAAATTCAGTGTGACATCTCTTATTTTGAATGCAACTTTTTGTGCCACCTTTTGGAAATTACTAATGATAACACTCTCCAATCGTTCGAATTAAGAATTCTTTTTTAATTTCTATTATTGTAGCAAAGTTGAATTTGTTATTGGCATGTTTCTCTGAGTGTACACATATGCATATTTGGCCCTGGATAGGGTTGATGAATTTGCCAGCACATTATATTTAATTAGAGTAATTAAAGTAAGTTGTTTATTTCAATTTATACACACACTTTATCCTTGCTCATCTCGCATTTGCTGGCGCTGAGATGTCTGTGAATCTTGCCAGAAGTTGGATTTACCCAAAGGGTATTTCGATGTGTGTGGGTATTATATTCTTCAGCTGCAGTTTCTTTTTTTATTTTTTGTAAAAGGCGATGTTAAAAATTGTGAAGGGGATGTTTTTATTTCTTCCCAATAAGTCCTTTTTTGCACCACACTTGTCTTTATTGTTTCTTGGAAGAGTTTAGTCAATTATTTGGCTTGATTGATTCACGAAAACTGTTGATTAATCCAAATATTTCCCTAGGTTTTATAGTTGTTCGAAATAGGCTTTTTAAAATTGTCTCACCCGCCACCACACTCTCATGGAAATGCACTTGACTTTCGATATGCTAATGATTTTCTTAATTTTCATATGGATCCATATGAATCTCAAGAGGAACGAAATGAAATGAATGAATATCTTCATATGGAAATGAAGCAATACTTCCATAAAACAGCCTCTTAATAATAGCAACATAAAGCGACTGTTTTCCTCAGCTATGCTCCATGGAAGCGATCCCCTATTCATTATGGCTAATAACTGCTGCTTTGCCTTTATAGTGAAGTAGTTATGCTTGGCCATAGTAGCCAATTATTGGGCGTTACCAATATGGATGGAGGAGTTACTAATTACTTCTTTCAATGGCTTTTGGTTGTGACTTTGACCATCATCGTCATCAGTATCCATCATTGTTACCACATCGTCATCATCATCATCACCATTATCAACGGTCGCCGTTAAGAAATATGGGAGAAATTACATGCATCCCATTTGTTTTGGGTATTTTGCTACCAGGAACATTATTTTTTTATGCATTTGCTTACAGCTTATCCAGTAGCAACATGGCAAAATATTAATTTGTACCCAGCATAAGGGGAAAGAATACCTAGGTTTGGTTTTATAAATGTCATTTATATAAGAAATTTTGTCAAATTTTTATTTCTATAGGATTTGTTTTTTTTTCAAAATTTAATTTCTATAGGAAATTTTGTCAAAAATTAATTTCTATAGAAAATTTTGTCAAAATTTCATTTCTATAGGATTTTTTTTTGTCAAAATTTCATTTCTATAGTAAATTTTATCCAAATTCCATCTCTATAGGAAATTTTGTCAAAATTTTATTTCTATATGAAATATTGTCTAAATTTAATTTCTGTAGGAAATTTTGTATAAATTTCATTTCAAAAGGAAATTTTCTTAAATTTCATATATATAGGATTTTTTTATCAAAATTTTATTTCGATAAGAAATTTTGTCGAAATTTCTTTTATATAGCAAATTTTGTATAAATTTCCTTTCTATAGGAAATTTTGTCAAAATATTATTTCTATAGGAAATTTTGTCCAAATATTATTTCTATAGGAAATTTTGTCAAAATTTTATTTCTGTAGGAAATTTTGTCCAAATTTAATTTCTATAGGAAATTTTGTGGAAATTTTATTCCTATATAACATTTTGTGAACATTTCATTAAATAGGAAATTTTCACAATATCACATTTCTATAGAAAATTTTGTCAAACTTTCATTTATAAAGGAAATATTGTCTAAATTTAATTTCTGTAGGAAATTTTGTATAAATTTCATTTCTATAGGAAATTTTCTTAAATTTCATATGTATAGGATTTTTTTTATAAAAATTTTATTTCTATAAGAAATTTTGTCAAAATTTCATTTCTATAGGAAATTTTGTCAAAATTTCATTTCTATAGGAAATTTTGTCAAAATTTCATTTCTATATGAAATTTTGTCAAAATTTTATTTCTATATGACATTTTGTAAAAATTTTATTTCTATAGGAAATTTTGTCAAAATTTTATTTCTATAGGAAATTTTGTCAAAATTTTATTTCTATAGGAAATTTTGTCAACATTTTATTTCTATAGGAAATTTTGTTAAAATTTCATTTTTATAGGAAGTTTTGTCAAAATTTTATTTCTATAGGAAATTTTGTATAAATTTCCTTTCTATAGGAAATTTTGTCAAAATATTATTTCTATAGGAAATTTTGTCAAAATTTTATTTCTATAGGAAATTTTGTCAAAATTTTATTTCTATAGGAAATTTTGTCAAAATTTTATTTCTATAGGAAATTTTGTCAACATTTTATTTCTATAGGAAATTTTGTTAAAATTTCATTTTTATAGGAAGTTTTGTCAAAATTTTATTTCTATAGGAAATTTTGTATAAATTTCCTTTCTATAGGAAATTTTGTCAAAATATTATTTCTATAGGAAATTTTGTCAAAATTTTATTTCTGTAGGAAATTTTGTCCAAATTTAATTTCTATAGGAAATTTTGTGGAAATTTTATTCCTATATAACATTTTGTGAACATTTCATTATATAGGAAATTTTCACAATATCACATTTCTATAGAAAATTTTGTCAAACTTTCATTTATAAAGGAAATATTGTCTAAATTTAATTTCTGTAGGAAATTTTGTATAAATTTCATTTCTATAGGAAATTTTCTTAAATTTCATATGTATAGGATTTTTTTTATAAAAATTTTATTTCTATAAGAAATTTTGTTAAAATTTCATTTCTGTAGGAAATTTTGTCAAAATTTCATTTCTATATGAAATTTTGTCAAAATTTTATTTCTATAGGAAATTTTGTCAAAATTTTATTTCTATAGGAAATTTTGTCAAAATTTTATTTCTATAGGAAATTTTGTCAACATTTTATTTCTATAGGAAATTTTGTTAAAATTTCATTTTTATAGGAAGTTTTGTCCAAATTTCATTTCTATAGGATATTTTGTCAAAATTTAATTTCTATAGGATTTTTTTTTTCCAAATTTCATTTCTATAGCAAATTTTGACAAAATTCCATTGCTATAGGAAATTTTGTAGAAATTTTATTCCTATATACAATTTTGTGAACATTTCATTTCTATAGGAAATATATTCGAAATTTCATTTCTATAGGAAATTTTCACAATATCACATTGCTATAAAAAATTTTGTCAAAATTTCATATCTATAGGAAATTTTGTCTATATTTCACTACTATAGATTTTTTTTTAATTTGATTTCTTATTAGGAAATTTGATCAAAATTTCATATCGTTAGGAAATTTTGTCTACATTTATTTTTAATAGAAATTTTGCCCACATTTCATTTCTATAGGAAATTTTAACAAAGCTTCATTTGTATATTAAAATTTCATTTCTATAAGAAAATTTCATTTCTATAGGAAATTTTTTCCAAATTTCATTTCTATCGCAAATTTTGTCAAAAATTAATTTCTATGGAAAATTTTGTCAAAATTTCATTTCTATAGGAAATTTGATAAAAATTCCATCTCTATAGGAAATTTTGTCAAAATTTTATTTCTATATGAAATATTGTCTAAATTTAATTTCTGTAGGAAATTTTGTATAAATTTCATTTCTATAGGCAATTTTCTTAAATTTTATATGTATAGGATTTTTTTATCAAAATTTTATTTCTATAAGAAATTTTGTCCAAATTTCTTTTATATAGCAAATTTTGTCAAAATTTCATTTCTATAGGAAATTTTGTCAAAATATTATTTCTATAAGAAATGTTGTCCAAATTTCTTTTATATAGCAAATTTTGTTTAAATTTCATTTATATAGGACATTTTTGTCAAAATTTAATTTCTATAGGAAATTTTCACAATATCACATTTCTATAGACAATTTTGTCAAAATTTCATTTCTAAAGGAAATATTGTCTAAATTTATTTTATGTAGGAAATTTTGTATAAATTTCATTTCTATAGAAAATTTTGTCAAAATTTCATTTCCAACGGAAATTTATTTGAAATTTGAAATTTATTTTATCAAAATTTCATTTCCAAAAGAAATTTTATCAAAATTTCTTTTCTTTAAGAAATTTTGCCTAAATTTCTTTTATGTAGCAAATTTTTTCAAAATTTCATTTCTATAGGAAATTTTGTTAAAATTGCATTTCTATAGGAAATTTTGTAAAAATTTTATTTCCATAGGACATTTTGTCAAAATTTTAATTCGATAGGAAATTTTGTCAATATTTTATTTCTATAGGAAATTTTTAATTTCTATAGGAAATTTTGTCAAAATTTTATTTCAATAGGAAATTTTTTCCAAATTTCATTTCTATAGGAAATTTTTTCCAAATTTCGTTTCTATAGGAAATTTTGACAAAATTCCATTTCTATAGGAAATTTTTTGGAAATTTTATTCATATATACAATTTTGTGAACATTTCATTTCTATAGGAAATATTGTCTAAATTTAATTAATTTCGGTAGGAAATTTTGTATAAATTTCATTCTATAGAAAATTTTGTCAAAATTTCATTTCTAAAGGAAATATTGTTTAAATTTAATTTCGGTAGGAAATTTTGTATAAATTTCATTCTATAGAAAATTTTGTCAAAATTTCATTCTATAGAAAATTTTGTCAAAATTTCATTTCTAAAGGAAATTTATTTAAAGCTTCATTTCTATAGGAAGTTTGTATAGGATTTTTTTTTATCAAAATTTCATTTCCAAATGAAATTTTATCAAAATTTCATTTCTATAAGAAATTTTGTCCAAATTTCTTTTATATAGCAAATTTGGCAAAATTTCATTTCTATAGGAAATTTTGTCAAAATTTTATTTCTTTAGGAAATTTTGTCACAATTTCATTTCTAAAGGAAATTTTGTCTAAATTTCACTACTATAGAATTTTTTTCACAATTTCATTTCTACAGGAAATTTTGTCCAAATTTCATTTCTATAAGAAATTATTTCAAAATTTCATTTTTATAGCAAATTTTGTCCACATTTCATTTATAACAGAAATTTTACCCACATTTCATTTCTATAGGAAATTTTGTCAAAATTTTATTTCTATAGGAAATTTTAACAAAGTTTCATTTCTATGGGAAATTTTAACAAAGTTTCATTTGTATATCAAAATTTCATTTCTACAAGAAAATTTTATTTCTATAGGAAATTTTTTCCAAATTCCATTTCTATAAAAAATTTTGACAAAATTCCATTTCTATAGGAAATTTTGTGGAAATTTTATTCCTATATAAAATTTTGTGAACATTTCATTTCTATAGGAATTATTGTCCAAATTTAATTTCTATAAGAAATTTTCACAAAATCACATTTCTATAGAAAATTTTGTGACAATTTCATTTCTAAAGGAAATTTTGCCTACATTTCACTACTATAGAATTTTTTTTTTTTTTAAATTTCATTTTTTAAAAGAAATTTGATCAAAATTGCATATCGTTAGGAAATTTTGTCCACATTTCATTTCTAATAGAAATTTTTCCCACATTTCATTTCTACACGCAAAGAAAAAAAACGTTTGGAAAATGTGTACCGAAAACGTTTTTATTTTGTTAGAGTTTTTTGAATTGCTTTGAAAATTTTAAGCTTTTATCACCAAAAAAAATAGTTTGTTACAAAATTTTTATTTTATCAATAAAATAAGTTATTTTTGAAACAACAACACAGTCCATTTCGTTTAACACTGTTCTTTTCTGACTTTAGGTCGTTAATAAGACACATTTTACAGTTCAAAATTTAATATAGTACAATGTTATGTTAAAAATTTTTTTTGGAATCTTCCGAACATATCTGGAAAGTATGTAAAAAAACAACAAAAAAATCTTTGGTCGAAGCAGGGATCGAACCCACGACCCTTGGCATGCAAGTCGAACGTAACAACCACTGCTCCACGGTGCCAAACTAAATGTTTGTTTCTGTTAAATAAACTTTGTTTATCCGGTTCGTGGGCGCCGCAAGCTATGCTATACAAATATAACTTATATGGATATTTATCTATTGATGACCATAACAGGTACATAGCTCAGTGGTTAGTGTGTTGGCTTACAAAGTGCATGGTCCGCTGTTCGATTCTCCGTCCAGGCGAAAGGTAAAAAAAAAAATTAAAAATTTATAAAATCGTATAATTTCTTCTACATTGTTGGTATTACAGGAAAAGGTGTTAAGAACTAAAAAAGCTCGTGGATGTGAGGAAAATGCAATTAGCAAGAAAACAATGTTTTTTTTTTTTGAGTTTGTCTTTATGAAATTGATTTTACATCCTGGAAAAGAATAAACGTTTATCATAAAAAGTATATACTTTTCTTCCAAATACACTTCCTTACAGCAAAAAGCAAATGAGAAACGAACTTTGTTTGTCTAAAATTTCGTTTTGGAGGAAAGAATTATTTTTTTGCGTGTATACGATTTTTTTTTCTTCAAAAATTAATTTCCACGGGAAATTTTATCCAAATTTCATTTCTAATGGAAATTTTACCCATATTTCGTTTGCATAAGAAATTTTCATTTCTATAGGAACTTATATCAAAATTTAATTTCTATGGGAAATTTTTTCAAAATTTAATTTCTAAAGCAAATTTTGTCAAAATTTAATTTCCATAGGAAATGTTGTCCAAATATCATTTCTAATGGAAATTTTACCCAAATTTCATTTCTATAGGAATATAACAAGTTGGCTGATAAGTCCCCGGTCTAACATTTTTTTTTGTCAAAATTCGTTTTTATTATTCAACATAGTTCCCTTCAAGAGCGATACAATGATTATAACGACCTTCCAATTTTTTGATACCATTTTGGTAGTACTCCTTCGGTTTTGCCTCAAAATAGGCCTCAGTTTCGGCGATCACCTCTTCATTGCAGCCAAAATTTTTTCCCTGCGAGCATCCGTTTGAGGTCTGAGAACAAGAAAACGTCCCTGGGGCCAGATCTGGAGAATACGGTGGGTGGGGAAGCAATTCGGAGCCCAAATCATGAATTTTTGCTATCGTTATCAATGACTTGTGGCACGGCGCGTTATCT
Organism: Haematobia irritans; assembly: GCF_050003625.1. Lineage (NCBI taxonomy): Eukaryota > Metazoa > Arthropoda > Insecta > Diptera > Muscidae > Haematobia > Haematobia irritans. The sequence goes on along the minus strand of NC_134400.1, from coordinate 197,082,420 downwards.
TGGTGGAACAATACTTTTTTCTTCTTCATATGGGGCCGTTTTGCCGCGATTTCGGCCATCAAACGCTCCAATAACGCCATATAATAGTCACTGTTGATGGGTTTTCCCTTCTCAAGATAATCGATAAAAATTATTCCATGCGCATCCCAAAAAACAGAGGCCATTACTTTGCCAGCGGACTTTTGAGTCTTTCCACGCTTAGGAGACGGTTCACCGTTCGCTGTCCACTCAGCCGACTGTCGATTGGACTCAGGAGTGTAGTGATGGAGCCATATTTCATCCATTGTCACATATCGACGGAAAAACTCGGGTGTATTACGAGTTAACCGGTGCAAACACCGCACAGAATCATCAACACGTTGTTGTTTTTGGTCAAATGTGAGCTCGCGCGGCACCCATTTTGCACAGAGCTTCCGCATATCCGAATATTGATGAATGATATGACCAACATGTTCCTTTGATATCTTTAAGGCCTCTGCTATCTCGATCAACTTCATTTTACGGTCATTCAAAATCATTTTGTGGAGTTTTGTGATGTTTTCGTCAGTAACCACCTCTTTCGGGCGTCCACTGCGTTCACCGTCCTCCGTGCTCATTTCACCACGCTTGAATTTTGCATACCAATCAACTATTATTGATTTCCCTGGGACAGAGTCCGGAAACTCATTATCAAGCCAAGTTTTTGCTTCCACCGTATTTTTTCCCTTCAGAAAACAATATTTTATCAAAACACGAAATTCCTTTTTTTCCATTTTTTTCACAATAACAAAAGTTGCTTCACAAAAGACGCTCTATCTCATAAACTAATTGACTTACAGACCTCAGAGAAGTTCACCAATGTGGTATCACAATGGACTGAATAGTCTAAGTGAGCCTGATACATCGGGCTGCCACATAACCTAACCTAACCTACAGACCTCAAATTTTGACGCGAATCATTTGAAGGTTGGTACTATATAAAAATAATATGCATTTAATACTAGCGAGGCCATCTATGTGTCAGACCGGGGACTTATCAGCCAACCTGTTATGTCAAAATTTCATTTCTATGGGAAATTTTTTCAAAATTTAATTTGTATGGGAAATAGCGTCCAAATTTCATTTCTATGGGAAATAGTTTCATTTGTATACGAACCTGTCAAAAAATTTCATTTCAATAGCAAATTTTGTAAAAACAAGTATATACAGCACTAAGTTCGGCCGGGCCGAATCTTAAATACCCACCACCATGAACCAAATATTAGGGTTTCCATTGAAATTTCAGGAGGACTTGAGGACACTTCCCGAAGATAAATTTAAAGATTTCACCTATGAGGACCATATCAGATTCTGGATTTATAAGAACCATTTTTGTTTGAGTTATAGAGGAATCATTAACATCTCTTGTAAGTATGCAAGAAAATTATAAAATAACGTCTTGATTTGAAATCTTAAATCTGTAAAAGTAAAATCTGGAAATTTTACATTGAGTTTCAAGCAATTTTCATGATCAGTGCGCCTTCTACACCCTTAAAAAGTGAAGTCGGTCTATATGGAGGCATTACCACATGGACCGATAAAAACTTAATCCGATACTCGCTTTTGTGAGCCTAAAATACCAGAATATTTACAATTTCAGGCAAATCAGATAAAAACTACGATTTCTAGAAACCCAAGGAGTTAAATCGGGAGATCGTTCTTATGGGGGCTATACTAAAATATGGACCGATACTCACCGTTTTCGGCACACCTCTTTATGACCCGAAAATACCTCTAGATTTTCAATTTCAGGCAAGTAGGATAAAAACTTCGGATTCTAGAAGCCCAAGAAGTAAAATCGGGAAATGGGTCTATATGGGGCTATACCAAAATATGGACCAATACTCACAATTTTTGGCACACGTATTTGTGGTCCTACAATACCTCTAGATTTCCAATTTCAGGTAAATTGAATAAAAACTGCGGTTTCTATAAGCCCAAGACCACAAATCGGGAGGGCGTTTTATATGGGGACCATACCAAAACATGGACCGATACTCACAATTTTTGGCACACCTCTTTATGGTTCTAAAATACCTCTAGATTTCCAATTTCAGACAAATTGGATAAAAACAACGATTTCTATAAGCCCAAGACCCCAAATCGGGAGGTCGGTTTATATGGGGACTATATCAAAACCTGGACCGATACTCACAATTTTTGGCACACGCATTTGTGGTTCTACAATACCTCTAGATTTCCAATTTCAGGTAAATTGAATAAAAACTGCGGTTTCTATTAGCCCAAGAAGTAAAATCGGGAGATCGGTCTATATGGGGGGCTATACCAAAATATGGACCAATACTCACCATTTTCGGCACACCTCTTTATGGTTCTAAAATACCTCTAGATTTCCAATTTCAGGTAAATTGAATAAAAACAACGATTTCTATAAGCCCAAACCCCCAAATCGGGAGGTCGTTTTAAATGGGGAACATACCAAAACATGGACCGATACTCACAATTTTTGGCACACGTATTTGTGGTCCTACAATACCACTAGATTTCCAATTTCAGGTAAATTTAACAAAAACTGCGGTTTCTATAAGCCCAAGAAGTAAAATCGGGATATCGGTCTATATGGGGGCTATACCAAAACATTGACCGATACTCACAATTTTTGGCACACCTCTTTATGGTCATAAAATACCTCTAGATTTCAAATTTCAGGCAAATTGGATAAAAACAACGATTTCTATAAGCCCAAGACCCCAAATCGGGAGGTCGGTTTATATGGGGACTATATCAAAACCTGGACCGATATAGCCCATCTTCGAACTTGACCTGCCTGCAGACAAAAGACGAGTTTGTGCAAAATTTCAGCACGATTGCTTAATTATTGAAGACTGTAGCGTGATTACAACAGACAGACAGACAGACGGACAGACGGACATCGTTATATCGTCTTAGAATTTCTCCCTGATAAAGAATATATATACTTTATATAGTCGGAAATCGATATTTCGATGTGTTACAAACGGAATGACAAACTTATTATACCCCCGTCACCATTCTATGGTGGTGGGTATAAAAACGTTTCATTTCTATTGGAAATTTTCTCAAAATTTTTTATTTTTGTAGGAATTTAATTTTTATAGTAAATTTTATCAAAATTTCATTGCTTTAGGAAATTTTGTCAAAAATTCATTTATATAGGAAATTTTCTCCAAATTTCATCTCTATCGGAAATTGTGTCAGAATTTCATTTCTATAGGAAATTTTGTCAAAATTTAATTTCTATAGGAAATTTTCTCAAAATTTCATCACTATAGGGAGCCACCGTGGTGCAATGGTTAGCATGCCCGCCTTGCATACACAAGATCGTGGGTTCGAGTCCTACTTCGACCGAACACCAAAAAGTTTTTCAGCGGTGGATTATCCCACCTCAGTAATGCTGGTGACATTTCTGAGGGTTTCAACGCTTCTCTAAGTGGTTTCACTGCAATGTGGAACGCCGTTCGGACTCGGCTATAAAAAGGAGGTCCCTTGTCATTGAGCTTAACATGGAATCGGGCAGCACTCAGTGATAAGAGAGAAGTTCACCAATGTGGTATCACAATGGACTGAATAGTCTAAGTGAGCCTGATACATCGGGCTGCCACCTAACCTAACCTAACCATCTCTATAGGAAATTTTCTCAACATTTCATTTCTATAGGAAATTTTCTCAAAATTTAATTTTTAGTCAAAAATGTCTTCTGGCTTCTTATTCTAAGTTAGGTGATATATGCACAATGTGTTTGGTCATGCACTCCACTTTCCCTTAAAATATTAACTTCATTAATCTTATCTAGATGTTATACATACTCCACTCACAAATACAGTGAAACCTCTAAAATTGGGACACTCAGAAAAGTGGAGGTCACTTAAAACTTGATAATTTTCGTGAGATGTTTAATATATTGTTACATTAAAATGAATCTCTCATAAGTGGCTAACACCCAAATAAGGAAAAACTTTAAATGACCTTATACTGAAAAAAATATTGTCGTGAGGTCAAAGATTTCATGGCTTTAAAAACGAATGCAACTTTTTGCTTAGCATAGAAGACGCATTTCTCTAATATAAAGTTTTTTCCCTTGTCCAAAAGTCGATAAACTTTTCAATGAAGTCATATTGCCTTGATAATTAAGTGATTTGACTTAAAAATGGGTATCATAACATGAAAGAAAAAATGTTTGGGCTAAGGTCAACTTGACTAATTCAGAAAAATTCTTTAAATTTAATGAAATTGTCTTTAAATTTGTTGTCTTTTTACATCTTGACTACAAAGCAAAAAATCGTTCAAATATAGGACATGTTTTTCAACTCTTTATTTTAAAGACGTTTTTTACTTGAAACATGGCATAATTTCTACTGGAAGTCGAGTCTTAATTTGGAAAATAAAGTTGTCTTTAACTCGTTTTTAAAGGACTTTGATAGCATATGAAGAAAAAAGCTGAGAAAGCGAAATCTTAAAATTTGCTTCCTAGGAGCAAGTACACAAAACCAAATTTAAAAGACAATTGTGTCTTAAAAGTATCCTTACTTGTATTCTCCGCATCTTTGGCTCGGAATCAATACCAATTTTTTTAAAGTAAAGACAAAATCTTTGGAACCGGGTATGCTTTTTTTTCAGTGCAGTTGCTCATTTCTGTGAGTTTTCACTGTATATGTTTATGTCACGATAGCATAAATATTTGTTAAATTAAAACACACATTAAGTGGCGTTATTAGCAATGTTTACATGCCGAAAATGTGTCCAGACTTTCCCTTCAAAAGAAAACAATGGTGTTATTGTCCTAGATTAAAGGAAGAGGAAACTATTAGAGCAATAATTCTAATAAATTTACTCACATGCTATCCTTAACAGCAAAAAAAAAAAACAAAATTACAATTCATGTCATACGCATAAAAATTGCGTGACATTTTCCTACTAACATTCATAAGGTGTTGAATGATTAAAAAACGCAAACTAAACAAAGGTGACATTAAGGCAATGGAATGTTCCTCATTATACTCTCTTAATTAAGGTTAAATTTTTAACATGGCTCTAGGATAAAATTAATTTATTTTAATCTATTTAATAAAATTTTAGCTAAAAATTTCTTAAAAAAACTAAGAAAATATTTACAGTGAAGCTAACGTGACGAAAGGGTTATACAATTAATATTAATAATAATAAAAAAAATATTTACTCCCAATGCCATAAAGAGATTTTGATCAGATTTCATTGCCAACATTAGTTCTCATCAAACATACGTTTCAACGTTTGGTACAAAAAGAAAAACAAAAAGGAATTGTGGAACTCAAAAACTGAATGCGCTGGGTTCAGTTCCCACAGTTCCCTGAAGTGATTAGTTCCAATGAACTAGGAACTAAACAACTCTACTATTAATCACTTTAACTTCTGTTTCACAATCATAGGCATCCTTCCCTCTATTATATGAAACAATGTTGGCACTATTTTTTTATGGCAACAGCTAACATTGCATAGTTGAACGACACAATGGTCCCCATGAAACTAAAACAGGGGAAAGGTGTGTAAATCTAAGCGATAATAAACAACAAAATGCCACGAGCCTAAAAGCCATTATATTGACTCTCACCCTCATCACCAAAATCAGAATTTAGCTTTAGTGCTGAGAGGAAGAATAACTAAGAGAGAGAGAGAGAGAGAGAGTGGGGGCATGGCGCATATCGAAATGCATTCTGCATAATGATGTAATTATTACACTGCTCTGTGCTATGATATGCATCACTGCAATGATGGTCCTCTTCGTTACAATGCCTGGCAGTAAAATTTACCAACAAGAGTAAATCGGCTAAAGCAACCGATAATAACCGACACCCCCCAATGGGTAGGCAGTAATAACAACAACAATATTGCTTTACTATATCATTGCAGTTAATAAACACAAATACCTTCACAGGCCCCCATGGTAGTTGTCCAAATGTTTATAGAGAGGAGATTTTGTTGCTGCAGCATCATTTATATGCATTATTCACTACCTGTGGTATTTTGGGGAGCTCCACTTCCGTTATGCACCAAATATTGCGAAGAAATTTCAAGAAAAATTTACTCCTCAAGTGCTGTGAAAATGCGCATTTTTAGAGAGTTTGTTATGATATATTTTTTTTATGTGACAACCTAAACGCTGGGAATGAATAATATAAAGAGTTTTTGTTTTAGTGGAAATCAGAATAAAACAGGGGCGCAAGATTAAATTTTAAAGATTATAAGAGTTTTGGGAGAAATTTAATAGGAAATTTTATTCAAATTTTATTTGTTCAAAAAAAATTTGCCAAATTTTATTTTTATAAGAAATTTTGTCAAATCTCAATTTGTATAGATTTTTTTTTCAATTTTTTTCATTTGTATACGAAATTTTGTCGAAATTTCATTTTTATCGGAACTTTTGTCAAAAATTAATTTTTATAGGAAATTTTTTTCAAAATTTCATTTTTATAGATTTTATTTTTTTAATTTCATTTTTATAGGAAATTTTGACAAAATTTCATTTTAATAGGAAATTTTGTCAAAATTTCATTTTAATAGGAAATTTTGTCAAAATTTCATTTTATTAGAAAATTTTGTCAAAATATGATTTTCATTGGAAATTCTGTCAAACTATCATTTTTATGGGAAATTTTGTTAAAATATCATTTTAATGGGAAATTTTGTTAAAATTTAATTTCTCTAAAAAATTTTAAAACAACAAAATTTCCCATAAAAATATCATTTTAATGGGAAATTTTGTTAAAATTTAATTTCTCTAAAAAATTTGCAAAATTCAATTTTATTTAATTTAAATTTTTGAAAAATATAGATATTTTCGATATTTTCTCACAAATTCTCCAAACAGGAAATATTATCAGAATTTCATTTCTATAGAAAATTTTTGTCGAATTTTCCGAATTGCTATGGGAAATATTCAAAATATTTGAAATTCTGTCCAACTATCATTTTTATTGGAAAGTTTGTTAAAATATCATTTTAATGGGAAACTTTGTTAAAATTTAATTTCTCTAAAAAGATTTGCAAAATTCAATTTTATTTAATTTTAATAGAAAGAAATATTCCAAATATTGGAAATTCTGTCCAACTATCATTTTATGGGAAAATTAGTTAAAATATCATTTTAATGGGAAATTTTGTTAAAATATCAGTTTAGTGGGAAATTTTGTTACAGTTTAATTTCTCAACAACAAAATTTCTCATAAAAATATCATTTTAATGGGAAATTTTGTTAAAATATCATTTTAATGGGAAATTTTGTTTAAAATTTAATTTCTCTAAAAAATTTGCAAAATTCAATTTTAGTTAATTTTAATTTTTGAAAATTTTCATTTCTACACGATATTTTCTCACAATTTCTCCAAACAGGAAATATTATCGGAATTTCATTTCTATAGAAATTTTTTGCCGAATTTTCCGAATTGCTATGGGAAATATTGCCAAAATTTCATATATATAGGAAATTTTAGCTAAATTTAATTTCTATAGGAAATTTTTGTCATAATTTGATTTCTTTAGGAAATTTTTGTCGTAATTTGATTTCTTTAGGAAATTTTTGTCGTAATTTGATTTCTTTAGGAAATTTTGTCAAAATTTCATTTCTAAAAGAAATTTTGTTAAAATGTTATTTTTATAGGAAATTTTGTAAAATTTTCATTTCTATTGAAAATTTTAATTTGTCTGGAAGTTTTTCAAAATAGGAAATTATATCAAAATTTCATATCCATAGGAAATCTTGTCAAAATTCATTTCTATATCAAATTTTGTAAAATTTCAGTTTTTATAGAAATTTTTGTCAAACTTTAATTTCTATCGGAAATTTTGTCAAAATTTCATTTCTATGGAAAACTTTGTCAAAACTTCATTTCTATACGAAAATACTGTACAAATTTCATTTCAGTAGAAATTTTTCGAAAAAAAAAACTATTTTTATAGGAAATATATGGAAAACTTTGTCAAAACTTCATATCTATACGAAAATATTGTACAAATTTCATTTCAGTAGAAAATTTTCGAAAAAAAAACTATTTTTATAGGAAATATTTGAATATTTTTATTTCTTTAGGAAATTTTGTCAAAACTTCCTTTCTATATCAGAAGTTGCGATTTTGTATAGGAATTTTTGCCAAACTTTTTAAAAAAATATTTTTTAAAAAAATATTTTTTAATAAAAATTTTTGAAAAATTTTAGTTCTATAGGAAATTTTGTCAAATTTTTTTAGAAAATTTGTCAAAATAGGAAATTTTGTCAAAATTTCATTTCTATATATATATATATATATTTTTATACCCACCACCATAAAATGGTGACGGGGGTATAATAAGTTTGTCATTCCGTTTGTAACACATCGAAATATCGATTTCCGACTATATAAAGTATATATATTCTTGATCAGGGAGAAATTCTAAGACGATATAAGCATGTCCGTCTGTCCGTCTGTCTGTCTGTCTGTCTGTCTGTCTGTCTGTCTGTTGTAATCACGCTACAGCCTTCAATAATGGCGCTATCGTCCCGAAATTTGCCACAGATTAGTTTTTTGTTTGCAGGCAGGTCAAGTTCGAAGATGGGCTATATCGGTCCAAGTTTTGATATAGTCCCCATATAAACCGACCTCCCGATTTGGGGTCTTGGGCCTATAAAAACCGTAGTTTTTATCAGATTTGCCTGAAATTGGAAATCTAGAGGTAGTTTGGGACCATAAAGAGGTGTGTCGAAAATGGTCCGTATCGGTCCATGTTTTAGTACAGCCCCCATATAAACCGATCTCCCGATTTTGCTTCTTAGGCGCCTAGAAACAGTATTTTCTATCCGATTTGTCTGAAATTGAAAATCTAGAGGTATTTTAGGACCATAAGGAAGTGTGTCGAAAATCGTTCGTATCGGTCCATGTTTTGATATAGCCCCCATATAGACCGATCTCCCGATTTTGCTTCTTGGGCGTCTAGAAAATATATTTACCATCCGATTTGCCTGAAATTGGAAATCTAGAGGTATTATGGGACTATAAAGAGGTGTGTCGAAAATGGTCCATATCGGTCCATGTTTTGGTATAGCCCCCATATAGACCGATCTCCCGATTTTGCTTCTTACGCGTCTAGAAACAGTATTTTCTATCCGATTTGTATGAAATTGAAAATCTAAAGGTATTTTGGGACCATAAAGAGGTGTGTCGAAAATGGTTCGAATCGGTCCAAGTTTTGATATAGCCCCCATATAAACCAACCTCCCGATTTGGAGTCTTGGGCCTATAAAAACCGTAGTTTTTATCCAATTTGCCTGAAATTGGAAATATAGAGGTATTTGAGGACCATAAAAGGGTGTGCCGAAAATGGTGCTCATCGGTCCAGGTTTTGGTATAGCCCCCATATAGACCGATATCCCGATTTTGCTTTTAGGGCTTCTAGAAACTATATTTATCATCCGATTTGCCTGAAATTGGAAATCTAGAGGTATTTGAGGACCATAAAAAGGTGTGCCGAAAATGGTGCTCATCGGTCCATGTTTTGATATAGCCCCCATAGAGACTGATTTCCCGATTTTGCTTCTTGGGCTTCTAGAAACTATATTTTCTATCCGATTTTCCTGAAATTAAAAATCTAGAGTTCTTTTGGGACCATAAAAAGGTGTGCCGAAAATGGTGCCCATCGGTCCATGTTTTGGTATAGCCCCCATATACACCGAACTCCCGGCTCTATTTCTTGGGCTTCTAGAATCCGTAGTTTTTATCCGATTTGCTGGAAATTAGTAATCTATAATAAAATTATAAAGTGTTTTCGTTTATTCAACGATTGTCTCTAAAATTTGTGTCAAAAGAAAACTTTGCTTGTCTAAAATTACGTTTCTCAAAAGAGAATACACTTCTTTCAGGGTATAGCAGGCGCACTGATCATGAAAATTGCTTCAAACTGAAAGTAAAAGTTCCAGATTTTACTCATCGTATTTCAATAAATGCGGAAAAATCTACAGATTTAAGATTTTAAATCAAGGCGTAATTTCAATATATACACGACATGTTTATATTTTCTCTAAAACTCTAACAAAATGGGTTCTCATAAATCCAGAATCTTATCTGGTCTTCATAGGTAGAATCTTTAAAGTTTGTCTTCGGGAGCTGGCTCGTTTGGAAGAAGATTTGTCATCAAACCCCCTACAATTCTATATATTATCAAGTAACTCACAACGACCAAGAGTTTTCATAGTAAACTATTATACTTGATTCATGGTGGTGGGTATTTAAAATTCGGCCCGGCCGAATTTACTGCTGTATATACTTGTTTTTTTTAAATTTAATTTTTATAGGAAATTCTGTAAAACTTTTATTGCTATAGGAAATTTTTGTCAAAATTTCATTTCTATATTAAATTTTGTCAAAATTTCATATCTATAGGAAATTTTGTGAAAATTTCCTTTTTTACAGGAAATTTGTTACAAAATTTAATTTTAGTTTTTTCTTATACTTAAAATATGTACCAGCAAGTTTGCCCAAAAATCATTCCACAAAAAATTCTAGATGGGTTAACAGCTTTGTAATCATAAATTTAAATTTATATCGCTTGATGAGAACCAGAAACCAAAAGGCAGTAGAGTGTCATAAAAATATTTTTGTGTTTACCATCAACAAGGACCATTAATATGGGTGTTAAGTCTTAACCAAGATTTTATTGTTGTTGCTGTAAAAAATTGTTGTAATTTCTCAAGCATAAATCATCTTTTGAATGAGTTTGGAATAAAATAATAAAAATTGCAAATATTTACTAAGAAAAAAAAATAAATAAACGCAGAAAAATTTAATTTATAACAGATAAAATCAACGCATACAATTTTTGATAAATACTTTTAGCAGATCATAACTACCCAGGTCAAGTATAGAAATGGCTTAAGTATTAAAATACAATCAAAAAAAATTCCTCGAAATTCTCAGGACGATAATTTTCCAAAAGTTCGGACATGACCAAAAACAAGGTACCTTGTCATTGAGCTAAACTTGGAATCGGATAGCACCCTTTGGGAAGAGAGAAGTACACCACCTGTATTATCACAGAGAACTGAAAATTTATAGTGTCTGTAGGAAATTTTGTCAAAATTTCACTTCTATAGGGAATTTTGTTCAAATTTCAATTCTATAGGAAATTTTATTTTCTCAAAATTTCATTTCTATACGAAATTTTCTCAAAATTTAATTTTTATCAGAAATTTTGTCAAAATTTAATTTTTATCAGAAATTTTGTCAAAATTTAATTTTTATCAGAAATTTTGTCAAAATTTCATTTCTATATGAAATTTTCTCAAAATTTCATTTCTATATGAAATTTTATCATAAATTCATTTATATATGAAATTTTATCATAAATTCATTTCTACAAGAAATTTGGTAAAAATTTCATTTTTATAGAAAATTTTGTCACAATTTCTCTTCTGTAGGAAATTTTATCACAATTTCATTTCTATAGGAAATTTTATTAAAATTTGATTTCTAAGCAAATTTTGTCAAAATTTCATTTCAATAAGAAATTTTGTTAAAATTTCATTTCTATATGAAATTTTATCATAGATTCATTTTTATAAGAAATTTGGTAAAAATTTCATTTTTATAGAAGCTTTTGTCACAATTTATTTTCTATAGGAAATTTTGTCAAAATTTCATTTCTATAGGAAATTTTGTCAAAATTTGTTTTCTATAGGAAATTTTGTCAAAATTTCTTTTCTGTACGATTTTTTTTAATTTCATTTCTATAGGAAATTTTGTCTAAATTTATTGTTTGTAGGAATTTTTTTCAAAATTTCATTTCTATATTAAATGTTGTCAAAATGTCATTTCTATAGGAAATTTGGTCAAAATTTCTTTTTTGTAGGAAATTTTGTCAAAATTTAATTTCGTATTGTTGTTGTTTTTTATTGCAGCTTAAAACCATACATTGACTAAACTACAAGTGTAGCTTAACCAACAGAGGAAAAGAATGTTTGTCAAATTTATTTGGGCAAAGCCCTATAGACTGCAAGATGGTTGGATGGATGCACGTTTCGGAATTACCACATTCCTCATTAGCATCCTCAAACTATCAACCAATTATCAGAATAAATTCAGGCAGTTCATTAAACCCAACAAAGAACAAAACCAACAATAACAAAACAAAACGAATGGAAAATTTAATTTCTATAAGAAATTTTGTTAAAATTTCATTTCTATGGGAAAGTTTGTAAACTTTTCAGTTCTGCAGGAAATTTTGTCAAAATTCCCATTTTTGTGGACAATTTTGTCAAAATTTCATTTCTAAAGAAAATTTTGTCAAAATTTATTTTCTTAAGAAAATTTTGCTAAAATTTCTTTTTTGTAGGAAATTTTGTGAAATTTTATTTGTATATGACATTTTATCAAAATTTCATTTGTATATGAAATTTTGCCAACATATCATTTCTATACGAAATTTTGTCAAAATTTCATTTCTATAGGAAGCTATCGACTTGGCACAAGTAGTTGTTATTGATGTAGATCGGATGGTATTGCAAATGGGCCATATCGGTCCACTTTTACGTATTGCCCCCATATAAACGGACCCCCCAAATTTGGCTTGCGATTGCTCTAAGAGAAGCAAATTTCATCCGATCCGGCTAAAATTTTGTACATGGTGTTAGTATAAATATGGTCTCTAACAACAATGCAAAAATTGGTCCACATCGGCCCATAATTATATATAGCCCCCATATAAACCGATCCTCCGACTTGGCTTGCGGAGCCTCTAAGAGAAGCAAATTTCATCCGATCCGGCAGAAATTTGGTACATTTGGTTTTGGTATATATTCTCTAATGACCATGCAAAAATTGGTCCACATCGGCCCATAATTATATATAGCCCCCATATAAACCGATCCCCAGATTTGACCTCCGGAGCCTCTTGGAAGACCAAAATTCATCTGATTCAGTTGAAATTTGATACATGGTGTTAATATATGGCCTCAAACACCCATGCAAAAATTGATCGAAATCGGTCCATAATTATATATAGCCCCCATATAAACTCATCGCCAGATTTGACCTCCGGAGCCCGTTCGAAGAGCAAAATTCATCCGATTCGGTTGAAATTTGGTACGTAATGTTAGTATATGTTATCCAACAACCATGCAGGAATTGGTTCATATCAGTCCATAATCATATATAGCCCCATATAAACCTATCCCCAGATTTGACCTCCGGTGCCTTTTGGAGAAGCAAAAGTCATCCGATCCGATTGAAATTTGGTACGTGGTGTTAGTATATTGTCTCTAACAACCATGCCAAAATTGGTCCATATCGATCCATAATTATATATAGCCCCCATATAAGCCGATACCCAGATTTGACCTCCAAAGCCTCTTAGAATAACAAAATTCATCCGATCCGGTTGAAATTTGGTACGTGGTGTTAGTATATGGTATCCAACAACCATGCAAAAATTGGTCCATATCGGTCTTTAATTATATATAGCCCCCATATAAACCGATCCCCAGATTTGGCTTGTGGAGCCTCTAAGAGAAGCATATTTCATCCGATCCGGCTGAAATTTGGTACATGATGTTGGTATATGGTCTTTAACAACCATACAAAAATTGGTCCACATCGGTCCATAATTATATATAGACCCCATATAAACCGATCTCCAGATTTGGCTTGCGAAGCCTCAAAGAGATGCAAATTGCATCCGATCCGGCTGAAATTTGGTACATGATGTTGGTATATGGTCTCTAACAACCATGCAAAAATTGGTCCACATCGGTCCATAATTATATATAGACCCCATATAAACCGATCTCCAGATTTGGCTTGCGAAGCCTCAAAGAGGAGCAAATTGCATCCGATCCGGCTGAAATTTGGTACATGATGTTGGTATATGGTCTCTAACAACCATGCAAAAATTGGTCCAAATCGGTCCATAATTATATATAGACCCCATATAAACCGATCTCCAGCTTTGGCTTGCGAAGCCTCAAAGAGGAGCAAATTGCATCCGATCCGGCTGAAATTTGGTACATGGTATTGGTATATGGTCTCTAACAACTGGTCCACATCGGTCCATAATTATATATAGCGCCCATATAAACCGATACCCAGATTTGGGTTGCGGAGCCTCAAAGAGAAGCAAATTTCATCCGATCCGCCTGAAATTTGGTACATGATATTGTTATATGGTCTCTAATAACCATGCAAAAATTGGTCCACATCGGTTCATAATTATATATAGCCCCCATATAAGCCGATCCCCAGATTTGGCTTGCGAAGTCTCCAAGAGAAGCAAATTTCATACAATCCGGTTGTAATTTTGAACATGGTGTTAGTAAAGGGTGATTCTTTTGAGGTTAGGATTTTCATGCATTAGTATTTGACAGATCACGTGGGATTTCAGACATGGTGTCAAAGAGAAAGATGCTCAGTATGCTTTGACATTTCATCATGAATAGACTTACTAACGAGCCACAACGTCGAATTTTCAGTGAATGGGCCCTAGAAAAGTTGGCAGAAAATCCGCTTTTTTATCGACAAATTTTGTTCAGCGATGAGGCTCATTTCTGGTTGAATGGCTACGTAAATAAGCAAAATTGCCGCATTTGGAGTGAAGAGCAACCAGAAGCCGTTCAAGAACTGCCCATGCATCCCGAAAAATGCACTGTTTGGTGTGGTTTGTACGCTGGTGGAATCATTGGACCGTATTTTTTCAAAGATGCTGTTGGACGCAACGTTACGGTGAATGGCGATCGCTATCGTTCGATGCTAACAAACTTTTTGTTGCCAAAAATGGAAGAACTGAACTTGGTTGACATGTGGTTTCAACAAGATGGCGCTACATGCCACACAGCTCGCGATTCTATGGCCATTTTGAGGGAAAACTTCGGAGAACAATTCATCTCAAGAAATGGACCGGTAAGTTGGCCACCAAGATCATGCGATTTGACGCCTTTAGACTATTTTTTGTGGGGCTACGTCAAGTCTAAAGTCTACAGAAATAAGCCAGCAACTATTCCAGCTTTGGAAGACAACATTTCCGAAGAAATTCGGGCTATTCCGGCCGAAATGCTCGAAAAAGTTGCCCAAAATTGGACTTTCCGAATGGACCACCTAAGACGCAGCCGCGGTCAACATTTAAATGAAATTATCTTCAAAAAGTAAATGTCTGGACCAATCTAACGTTTCAAATAAAGAACCGATGAGATTTTGCAAATTTTATGCGTTTTTTTTTAAAAAAAAAGTTATCAAGCTCTTAATATATATATATATATATATATATATATATATATATATATATATATATATATATATATATATATATATATATATATATATATATATATATATATATATATATATATATATATATATATATATATATATATATATATATATATATATATATATATATATATATATATATATATATTTCGATCCCCAGATTTGGCTTGCGGAGCCTCTAAGAGAAATAATTTTCATCCGATCCGGTTGAAATTTGGTACGTGGTGTCAGCATATGATATCGGTTAATAATCATGGTTGCCACTCGAGCCAAAAATAATCTACCAAAAATTTTATTTCTATGGAAAATTTTGTTAAAATTTTATTTCTATAGAAAATTTTGTTAAAATTTTATTTCTATAGAAAATCTTGTCAGAATTTTATTTCTATAGAAAATTTAGTCAAAATTTTATTTCTATAGATAATTTTGTCAAAATTTTATTTCTATAGAAAATTTTTGTTAAAATTTTATTTCTATAGAAAATCTTGTCAAAATTTTATTTCTATAGAAAATTTAGTCAAAATTTTATTTCTATAGAAAATTTTGTTAAAATTTTATTTATATAGAAAAGTTTTTTAAAATTTTATTTCTGTAGAAAATTTTGTCAAAATTTTCTTTCTATTGAAAATTTTGTGAAAATTTTATTTCTATAGAAAATTTTGTTAAAATTTTATTTCTATAGAAAATTTTGACAAAATTTTATGTCTATAGAAAATTTTGTCAAACTGAATTATATACGTATTTGATCGATCTTTTTGATTTAATATAACCACGTATGGACTTACATACAATTTAGAAGACGGTGTTGGGAGGTTTTAAGATACCTGGCCATCGGCAAGCGTTACCGCAACTTAAGTAATTCGATTGTGGATGGCAGTGTTTAGAAGAAGTTTCTACGCAATCCATGGTGGAGGGTACATAAGCTTCGGCTTGGCCGAACTTACGACCGTACATACTTATTTTTAATTTCATTTCTATAGGAAATTTTGTTCAAATTTATTGTTTGTAGGAAATTTTGTCAAAATTTCATTTGTATATGAAATTTTGTCAAAATGTCATTTCTGTAGGAAATTTTGTCAAAATTTCATTTGTATATGAAATTTTGTCATAAATTCATTTCTATAAGAAATTTGGTCAAATTTCATTTTTGTAAGAAAATTTTGTCAAAATTTATTTTCTTAAGAAAATTTTGCTAAAATTTATTTTGTCAAAATTTCTTTTCTATATTAAATTTTGTCATAAATTCATTTCTATAAGAAATTTGGTCAAATTTCATTTTTATAGGAAAATTTTGTCAAAATTTATTTTCTTAAGAAAATTTTGCTAAAATTTATTTTGTCAAATTTTGTCAAAATTTCTTTTCTATAGGAAATTTCGCCAAAATTTCTTTTCTGTACGAAATTTTGTCTAATTTCTTTTTTGCAGGAAATTTTGTCAAAATTTCATTTGTATATGAAATTTTGCCAAAAATGTCATTTCTATTCGAAATTTTGTCAAAATTTCATTTCTATAGGAAATGTTGTCAAAATCTAGTTTCTTTACGAAAGTTTGTCAAAATTTCTTGTCTTTACGAAATTTTGTCAAAATTTCTTTTCTTTACGATATTTTTTTTTTATTTCATTTCTATAGGAAATTTTGTCAAAATTTGTTTTCTTAAGAAAATTTTGCTAAAATTCCTTTTTTGTAGGAAATTTTGTCAAAATTTCATTCCTATAGAAAATTTTGTCAACATATCATTTCATTTTCATTTCTATATGAAATTTTGTCAAAGTTCTCATGTTTGTGGGAAATTTTGTCAAAATGTCATTTCTATAGGAAATTTTGTCAAAGTTCTCATGTTTGTGGGAAATTTTGTCAAAATTTCATTTCTATAGGAAATTTTGTCAAAATTTCATTTCTATAGGAAATTTTGTCAAAATTTCATTTGTATATGAAATTTAGTTAAAATGTCATTTCTATAGGAAATTTTGTCAAAATTTCATTTCTATATTAAATTTTGTGATAAATTGATTTCTATAAGAAATTTGGTCAAATTTCATTTTTATAGGAAAATTTTGTCAAAATTTATTTTCTTAAGAAAATTTTGCTAAAATTTATTTTGTCAAATTTTGTCAAAATTTCTTTTCTATAGGAAATTTTGCCAAAATTTCTTTTCTGTGCGAAATTTTGTAAAAATTTCGTTTTTTAGGAAATTTTGTCAAAATGTCTTATGTATATGAAATTTTGCCAAAAATGTCATTTCTATACGAAATTTTGTCAAAATTTCATTTCTAAAGGAAATTTTGTCAAAATTTATTTTCTGTACGAAATTTTGTCAAAATTTCTTTTCTTTACGATATTTTTTTTATTTCATTTCTATAGGAAATTTTATCAAAATTTCTTTTCTTAAGAAAAATTTGCTAAAATTTCTTTTTTGTAGGAAATTTTGTCAAAATTTCTTTTCTATAGGAAATTTTGTCAACATATCATTTCATTTTCATTTCTGTAGGAAATTTTGTCAAAATTTCATTTGTATATGAAATTTTGTCGAAATGTCATTTCTATAGGAAATTTTGTCAAAGTTCTCATGTTTGTGGGAAATTTTGTCAAAATTTCATTTCTATAGGAAATTTTGTCAAAGTTCTCAGTTTAGTGGGAAATTTTGCAAAAATTTCATTTCTATAGGAAATTTTGTCAAAATTTAATTTCTATATGCAATTTTGTCAAAATTTAATTTTGATGGGAAATTTTGTAAAAATTTCATTTCTATAGGAAATTTTGTCACACTATCATTTCTAAAGAAAATTTCTTAAAATTTCATTTCTATAGGAAATTTTTTCAAAATTTCATTTTGTCAAATTATCATGTCCATCGGAAAAATTTTATGAGTGCACATGCTTCAAGAGACAGCGAGAAAAGAGAATTTTATCATTTTTCTTAATTAGCCATAAAGAAACCCTCCATAAAAAAATTATACAAAATCATAAATTTATATATATATAAATTTAACGGTGTTGCCCGTAAATGTTTTATCCATGATGACGATGATGATGCGCTAAATCTTTTCACCCCAGCCATGAAAACTAAGTGAGCCGAAAGAAAAACCCCATAGACTATTGGGGCATAGTCAAAATTCTTAAGAAGCTCTTGAATTTCCTTCCATTTAGAATATACTTGAAAATTAGTAGAGGTCTCTTTTGTGATATTAGACATTACCGTTGTTAAGCGGAGGCAAGCCAGGAAACCTGGAAGAAGATTTTTTTTGTTTGGCCAATCTTATGACATGACAGCTGTAAATGGGATCTTTAAAGTGGAGAATTTTATGTTTTTTATGTGTCAGTTTTGAATGGCAGCAAATGGCCAGTAGGTTCTCATATAGCATTGACAATGCTTAGTTTTCTTCTTCTTGGTCTTGGCTTATGATTATAGGCGTCAAGGCTCATAAGCATTTGAGCCTCCAATGAAAATGATGACGTTGATGAGAAATACCACCTATCCATACCAGACCACAGAACTTCATTTTGTTGATAGTGGTGGCCATAGAGAGTATATTATCTTTCTAACTAATTCCACCACCATTATTATCATTAGCACATGTGCCAGTCCAAGGATGGAAAATACGGTGGCGAATAAAAGGCAAATGGGCCTTGTGAGTGAGTTTTATATCAAAGTCAAAGAACGAATTGCAAGGGATGCGACTAAAATTTGTTAACATTGCATCTGAGAATAAGAAATAGTTTCATTTGAAAAAAAAACGTTGCATATTTTGTGCACTGAAAAAAATATTGACCTAAAATGGAAGATTATGCAACTTAAATTTTAGGACCCGAAATTTAAGCAATGCTAAGGACAAAATTCTTTAAAAAAATGACATTTTAATTACAAGAAAGTTTATAATCCTTGCTTCAATTTTTTTTTCATTAAATTGAGGACAAAAATCTTGAAATTTTGTGTCTCTCTGCTGAAGTTGTAGATCTTTGAAGTTAAGCAAATTTTCCTTAAAATAAAGAAAAACATTTTTAATTTAAAGAAATTGTCTTTAACTCAACTGACATATTGAATTTTTAAATTTAAGATAAAAACGCTTCAAATATAGGCTAAGGCTTATTTTAAGGATTTGCGTCTTTGGTTTAAAGTTTTTTTAGCATTAAGAAAACTGTTTTTAATTTGAGGTACCTGGCATAATTTGGATTTTATTAATATTTTATTAATATATCGCAAAAAGAAAATAAAATCCCAATGAATGAGATCTGTATCCAATTTTAATGATCCTAGATTTAAAGCCAGGGAGGTCCGTAAAAAATGTCTTTATTTTAAAGAAGCCGCATCTTTGGCTCGGAATCAATACCAAAATCCTTAAGGCTTTCCTTTTCAAAATTTTTGGATCCAAGTAAAAATTTTTTTTTTGAGTGTGGCTAACAAGAGACAACCTTTGACATAAAAAGCTATAATGTATTTCAGAGACTTGATTCTCTATATGAATTATGCAAATGTTCTAGACAACGAGACCGTTGAGAGTTTCTACATAGGGGCGAAACAAATGTCATTCGCATTAAAAAGTGCCACATTTTTATACCCTCTACCAGGAGATTAGGGTATAACAAAAAAAAAATCATTTCTATATTTGAAAATTTTCATTTCTATAGGATATTTTGTCAAAAATATCATTTCTCTAAGAAAATCCCAGCAAAAAAATAGCTTCCAAAAAAGTATTGGACCCCCAATCTGTGATCCGGAAGTAGTGCAAACTTGGATCATCTCCAATGAATTTTACATGCGCTTGTCATAGGACGGAAGTACTCCCTTTTTGGATCCTTTGCATTGCTTTAGAAGTTGTGCCCTTGAAGTTAATTTGAATGAAGAAATTTAAAAAGCGAAAAAAAATTTTTTTTTTCAACCAATTTCACTTTTTTTTCATCCATATGTTTTATTACACAATTATTTTTCTATTATCTAATTTTTACAATTTGAAAAACTTTTTCGCTCCGACCAGGGGTTGAACCTGGGTTTGCTGGCACCATAACAGAACGCCTTAGCACACTCAGCCACAAACGCCATTGAACATAAAACGTCGAAAGGTCAATTCAAATGTTTGTGATGTGATCGTAATACGACACCAAGGAATAACATTCTAATTGCTTCTCGAGATGTTCTTTATTAGTATGAACGAAAAAATGAAAAACGCAGGTTCAAATCTCACCAGCGGCATTTTTTTTTTAATATTTTTCTAAAAAATTATTTTTTTATATCATGCATCGTTTTTATTTTTTATTTTGGACAATATTTTCGTATAAATATATTTTTTCCATTAAAAATCAACAAAAAAATAAAAATTCTCGTAATTTGCAAAACCTTTTCAAAAGAACTTCCATGGAGGAAGCGAAAAAGTCAAACGGCACAGGTTCAAATCCCAGCGGGGATGAAATTTTTTTTTTTTACTTTTTTATTAATTTTCTATTTTTTTTTTGTATTTTTATTAGTTTTCTATTTTTTGTAAAATTTAATTGTACAAAATTTGCACTTAAAATAGCCTGATTGGGTTCTTTCTAATACTTGTCCACAAGGACTGCATCGGAAGTAGAAAAAAATCATTGGGGGATCCCAAGATGCGCTTTAGATGAAATGTTTGTGCACTTGTCCAAAAGGACTGCATCGGAAGTGGAAAAAAAACATTGGGGGATCCCACGATGCCCTTTAGAAGAAATGTTGGTGGACTTGTGCAAAAGGACTGCATCGTAAGTTGAAAAAACTCGATGGGGGATTCTGGGATGGGCTTTAAAAGAAATGTTTGTGGAACAACTTCCAATTTTTTTTGCTGGGATGTTGTCAAAAATTCATTTTATGGGGAATTTTGTCAAAATTCCATTTCTATGGGAAATTTTGTCAAAATTTCATTTTTATAGAAAACATTGTCAAAATTTCACTTCTCTAAGAAAATTTTGTCAAAATTTCATTTCTCTAAGAAAATTTTGTCAAAATTTCATTTTATAGGAAATTTTGTAAAAATTTAATTTTTATAGGAAATTTTGTAAAAATTTCATTGTTATAGAAAATTTGGTCAACATTTAATTTCTATAGGGAATTTTGTCAAAATTTCATTTCTATAAGAAATATTACCAAAATTTCATTTCAATAGGAAATTTTGTCACAATTTCATTTCTCTATGAAAATTTTGTCACAATTTCATTTCTCTATGAAAATTTTGTCAAAATTTCATTTCTCTACGAAAATTTAGTCAAAATTTCATTTCTCTATGAACAATTTGTAAAAACTTCATTTTTATAGGATATTTTGTCAATATTTTATTTTTGTAGGAAATTGTGTAAAAAATTTCATTTCTATAGGAAATTTTCTCAAAATTTAATTTTTTCACGGAATATTGTCAAATTTTGAGTATTGTAGGAAATTTTGTAAAAATTTCATTGTTATAGGAAATTTTGTCAATATTTCATTTTTAAATGAAATTTTGTAAAAAAATGCAAATTTTGTCAATATTTCATTTTTATAGGAAACTTTGTAAAAAATGCATATTTTTAGGAAATTTTGTCAAAATTTCATTTCTATAGGCAATTTTGCCAAAATTTCATTTTTATACAGTATCCCAGCCAAAACAAGTATATACGGCCGTAAGTTCGGCCAGGCCGAAGCTTATGTACCCTCCACCATGGATTGCGTAGTAACTTCTTGTAAACACTGCCATCCACAATCGAATTACTTGGGTTGCGCTAACGCTTGCCGATGGCAAGGTATCTTAAAACCTAACACCGTCTTCTAAATTATAAGTAAGCCCATACATGGTATATATTATATTAAAAAAGACCGATTAAATACGTATAAAATTCAGTTTGACAAAATTTTCTATAGAAAAATAATTTTGAAAAAATTTTTCTGTAGAAATGAAAGTTTAACAAAATTTTCTATAAAAATAAAATTTTAACAAAATTTTCTATAAAAATAAAATTTTAACAAAATTTTCTATAGAAATAAATTTTTTATAAAATTTTCTATAGAAATAAAATTTTGGTAGATTATTTTTTGGCTCGAGCGGCAACCATGATTATGAACCGATATGGACCAATTTTTGTGTGATTGGGGATCGGCTATATATAACTATAGACCGATACGGACCACTTTTGGAATGGTTGTTAGCGGCCATATACTAACACCACGTTCCAAATTTGAACCGGATCGGATGAATTTTGCTCCTCCAAGAGGCTCCGGAGGTCAAATCTGGAGAACGGTTTATATGGGGGCTATATGTAATTACGGACCGATATGGACCAATTTTTGCATGGTTGTTAGAGACCATATATTTACACCATGTACCAAATTTCAGCCGGATCGGATGAAATTTGCTTCTCTTGGAGGCTCCGCAAGCCAAATCGGGGGATCGGTTTATATGGGGACTATATGTAATTATGTACCGATGTGGACCAATTTTTGCATGGTTGTTAAAGACCATATACTAACACCATGTACCAAATTTCAGCCGGATCGGATGAAATTTGCTTCTCTTAGAGCAATCGCAAGCCAAATTTGGCGGTCCGTTTATATGGGGGCTGTACGTAAAAGTGGACCGATGTGGCCCATTTTCAATACCATCCGACCTACATCAATAATAACTACTTGTGCCAAGTTTCAAGTCGATATCTTTCAAAATTTCATTGTTATAGGAAATTTTATGAAATTTTTATTTCTATAGGAAATATTTGAAAAATTTCATTTCTATAGGAAATATTTAAATAATTTCATTTCTATAGGAAATTTTGTCAAAATTTTACTTCTATGCGGAATATTGTCAAAATTTCAGTATTATAGGAAATTTTGTCAAAATTTCAATTCTATAGGAAATATTTTTAAAATTTCATTTCTATGCGGAATATTATCAAAATTTCAGTATTATGGGAAATTTTGTCAAAATTTCATTTCTATAGGAAATTTTGTCAAAATTTCATTTCTATAGGAAATTTTGTCAAAATTTCATTTCTATAGGAAATTTTGTCAAAATTTCATTGCTATAGGAAATTATTTCAAAATTTCATTTCTATGCGGAATATTGTCAAAATTTGAATATTATAGGGAATTTTGTCAGAATTTCATTTCTATAGGAAATTTTTTCAAAATTTCATTTCTATAGGAAATTTTTTCAAAATTTCATTTCTATGCGGAATATTGTCAAAATTTCAGTATTATAGAATTTTTTTTCAAAATTTCATTTCTATGGGAATATTGTCAAAATTTCAGTATTATAGGAATTTTTTTCAAAATTTAATTTCTATAGGAAATTTTTTCAAAATTTCATTTCTATGCGGAATATTATCAAAATTTCAGTATTATAGGAAATTTGGTCAAAATTTCATTTCTATACGGTATATTCTGCAATTTTCAATATTATAAGAAATTTTATCAAAATTTCATCATTATAGCAAATTTTGTAAAAACTTTATTTCTATGGGAAATATTTGAAAAATTTCATTTCTATATTTGAATAATTTCATTTCTATAGGAAATTTTTTCAAAATTTCATTTCTATGGGAATATTGTCAAAATTTCATTTCTATAGAAAATTTTGTCAAAATTTCATTTCTATAGAAAATTTTGTCAAAATGTCATTGTTATAGGAAATTTTGTCAAAATTTCATTTCTATAGGTAATTTTGTTAAAATTTCATTTCTATAGGAATTTAATTTACGAATTTAATTTTTACAGGAAATTTTGTCAAAATTTCATTTCTATAGGATTTTTTTTTAAGAATTTCAGTTTTACAGGATTTTTTTTTCAAAATTTCAGTATTATAGGAAATTTTGTTAAAATTTCATTGTTATAGGAAATTTTGTCAATATTACATTTTTATAAGAAATTTTGTCAAAATTTCATTTCTAATGGATATTACGTGAAAATTTCATTTCTCTAAGAAAATTGTGTCAAATTTTCATTTTTACAGGAAATTTTGTCAAAATTTCATTTCTATGAAAATATTTCAATAATGTCATTTCTCTAGGACAGTTTTTTAAGAATTTAATTTTTACCGGAAATTTTGTCAAAATTTCATTTCTATAGGATTTTTTTTTTAAGAATTTCATTTTTACAGGAAATTTTTTCAAAATTTCTGTATTATAGGAAATTTTGTCAATATTTCATTTTTAACCGGTTGGCTGATAAGTCCCCGGTCTAACAAAGAAAAATACATTTTTTTGTCAAAATTCGTTTTTATTATTCAACATAGTTCCCTTCAAGAGCGATACAACGGTTATAACTCCTTCGGCATCAGTTTCGGCGATCACCTCTTCATTGCTGCCAAATTTTTTCCCTGCGAGCATCCTTTTGAGGTTTGAGAACAAGAAAAGGTCGCTGGGGGCCATATCTGGAGAATACGGTGGGTGGGGAAGCAATTCGAAGCCCAATTCATGAATTTTTGCCATCGTTCTCAATGACTTGTGGCACGGTGCGTTGTCTTGGTGGAACAACACTTTTTTCTTCTTCATATGGGGCCGTTTTGCCGCGATTTCGACCTTCAAACGCTCCAATAACGCCATATAATAGTCACTGTTGATGGTTTTTCCCTTCTCAAGATAATCGATAAAAATTATTCCATGCGCATCCCAAAAAACAGAGGCCATTACTTTGCCAGAGGACTTTTGAGTCTTTCCACGCTTCGGAGACGGTTCACCGTTCGCTGTCCACTCAGCCGACTGTCGATTGGACTCAGGAGTGTAGTGATGGAGCCATGTTTCATCCATTGTCACATATCGACGGAAAAACTCGGGTGTATTACGAGTTCAAAGCTGCAAACACCGCTCAGAATCATCAATACGTTGTTGTTTTTGGTCAAATGTGAGCTCGCGCGGCACCCATTTTGCACAGAGCTTCCGCATATCCAAATATTCATGAATGATATGACCAACACGTTCCTTTGATATCTTTAAGGCCTCTGTTATCTCGATCAACTTCATTTTGCGGTCATTCAAAATCATTTTGTGGATATTTTTTGATGTTTTCGTCGGTAACCACCTCTTTCGGGCGTCCACTGCGTTCACCGTCCTCTGTGCTCATTTCACCACGCTTGAATTTTGCATACCAATCAATTATTGTTGATTTCCCTGGGGCAGAGTCCGGAAACTCATTAACAAGCCAATTTTTTGCTTCCACCGTATTTTTTCCATTCAGAAAACAGTATTTTATCAAAACACGAAATTCAGTTTTTTTCATTTTTTTTCACAATAACAAAAGTTGCTTCACAAAAGACGCTCTATCTCATAAACTAATTGACTTACAGACGTCAAATTGTGACACGAATCATTTGAAGGTTGGTACTATATAAAAATAATATGCATTTAATACTAGCGACGTCATCTATGTGTCAGACCGGGGACTTATCAGCCAACCTATTATAGCCCCCAACACATTTGACGGATGTGATATGGTATCGAAAATTTACATCTACAAAGTGGTGCAGGGTATAATATAGTCGGCCCCGACCGACTTTAGACTTACCTTACTTGTTATTTTATTCATTTTTGTTGTCTTAAGGTGTGTTTTACTAAAAGCTTCCTTTTTTAATGAAGCGGGATTGGGCATTAGAGGGTTAAAGGAATTTGTTTTTTTTAAACTTCTTTTTTATACTAAATTTTCTCATAATTTCATTTCTAAACGTAATATTGTCAAAATTTCAGTATTATAGGAAATTTTGTCAAAATTTCATTGTTATAAGAAGGGCCTTAGAATATATTTATTTTTGTTTAATTTCTCCTGGCCATTTTTTGGGCCACAAAATCCATTGCTCTGTGTCTGTGTGAAAGTGTGTGTGTGTGGTCACCCATGTTATGGAATTTTATGTGAGCCTGCGAATTTGCCGTAGATTTTTTTTTCAGTTATCTGTTCCTTTTGCGTTTTTATTATATTTTCGCTTAAAACTTGGTCATAATACTGACAAATCTTATGGTAATTTCATGGCTAAAATGACACTTTTAGATGTGGTTTTACCCATAACATGCCACAAACATACCAAAAACATGTGACAGACAAGCCATGTCATACCAACCAACTGCAAACCATGGAACCGTGTAAACTCCAGAGCTCTCCATGTAAAGCAAAACGCAACCACCCAGTCGTTGCAGCAGATATGAATGAATTTTTATTTGCTGGATCTTAGCTGAAATGAGTTACACTTTGCTATGGTCCGTAACTTTTGTGGTTTAGCGCTAAGATTTGGTTACTTAAATAGCTTCAATAATTTTCTGTTTGAAATCTTACTAAAAGCCGATAAATTGAAAAAAAAATCACACATTTAATTATGAATTATGTCGTTGTGTAAAGAAATTGATTTTGATAAGCAGGCATTCTCGTTTTATTTTTAACTATTCGATAAAGATGGAATTAAATTGGTTGGAATATTTCCACCAGAAATTTGTATAAAAGGCCCACACAGGCTAGCTAATATATATTTCTATGGAAAAAAAAATTGACAAAATTTTCTATGAACAAAAAAAAATATTGACAAAAATTTCTATAGAAATAACAATTTGACAAAATTTTCTATAGAAATAAAATTTTGACAAATTTTCCATAGAAATAAAATTTAGACACATTTTTTTAGGAAATAATATTTTCACAAAATTTTCTAAAGAAATAAAATTTTGACAAAATTTTTTATAGAAATAACATTTGGACAAAAATTTCTATAGAAATAAAAATTTGACAAAATTTTCTATAGAAATAAAATTTTTGTCAAAATTTTCCATAGAAATAAAATTTTGACAAAATTTTCTATAGAAATAAAATTTTGACAAAAATTTTTACAAAATTTTCTGTAGAAATAAATTTTTAACAAATTTCCTATAGAAATAAAATTTGGAAAAAATTTTCCATAGAAATAAAATTTTTTACAAAATTTTCCATAGAAATAAAATTTTTGACAAAATTTTCTATAGAAGTAAAATTTTTACAAAATTTTCTATAGAATTAAAATTTTAACAAATTTCCTATAGAAATAAAATTTTGACAAAATTTTCCATAGAAATAAAATTTTTTACAAAATTTTCCATAGAAATAAAATTTTTGACAAAATTTTCTATAGAAATAAAATGTTGACAAAATTTTCCATAGAAATAAAATTTTGACAAAATTTTCTATAGAAATAAAATTTTGACAAAATTTTCCATAGAAATTTTTGACAAAATTTTCTATAGAAATAAAATGTTTGACAAAATTTTCTATAGAAATAAAATTTTGACAAAAATTTTCTATAGAAATAAAATTTTGACAATATTTTCTATAGAAAAAAAAATTTTGACAACATTTTCTAAAGAAATAAAATTTTGAAAAATTTTCTATAGAAATTAAATTTGACAAAATTTTTTGTAGAAATAAAATTTTGACAAAATTCTCCATAGAAATAAAATTTTTAACAAAATTTTCTGTAAAAATAAAATTTGACAAAATTTTTTGTAGAAATAAAATTTTGACAAAATTTTCCATAGAAATAAAATTTTTAACAAAATTTTCTATAAAAATAAAATTTTGACAAAATATTCTATATAAATAAAATTTTGACAAAATTTTCTATAGAAATTAAATTTTCTAAATTTTAACAAATTTTTGATAGAAACAAAATTTGGAGAAAATTTTCCATAGAAATAAAATATGGACAAAATTTTCCATAGAAATAAAATTTTTGACAAAATTTTCTATAGAAATAAAATTGTGACAAATTTTCTATAGAAATAAAATTTTGACAAAATTTTCCATAGAAATAAAATTTTTGACAAAATTTCCCATAGAAATAAAATTTTGACAAAATTTTCTAAAGAAATAAAATTTTGACAAATTTTCTATAGAAATAAAATTTTGACAAAATTTTCTATAGAAATAAAATTTTGACAAAATTTCCTATAGAAATAAATTTTTGACAAAATTTTCTATAGAAATACAATTTTGACAAAAATTTTTATAGAAATAAAATTTTTACAAAATTTTCTATAGAAATAAAATTTTAACAAATTTCCTATAGAAATAAAATTTTAACAAATTTCCTATAGAAATAAAGTTTTGACAAAAAATAAAGAAATTACAAAATTTTTTATAGACATAAAATTTTGACAAAATTTGCTATAGAAATAAAATTTTGACAAAATTTTCTAGAGAAATAAAGTTTTGACAAAATTTTCTATAGAAATAAAATTAAGCAAAATTTTCTATAGAACTAAAATTTTGACAAAATTTTTATCGAAATAAAATTTTGACAAAATTTTTATAGAAATAAAATTTTGACAAAATTTTTATAGAAATAACATTTTGACAAAATTTTTATAGAAATAAAATTGTGACAAAAAATAAAAAAATAATAAAAAAAATTACAAAATTTTCTATAGAAATAAAATTTTGACAAAATTTACTATTGACATAAAATTTTGACAAAATTTTTTGTAGAAATAAAATTTTTACAAAATTTTCAATAGAAATAAAATTTCTCACAAAATTTTCCATAGAAATAAAATTTTTAACAAAATTTTCTATAGAAATAAAATTTTGACAAAATTTTCTAAAGAAATAAAATTTTGACAAAATTTTCTATAAAAATAAAATTTTGACAAAATGTTCTATAGAAATAAAATTTTGACAAAATTTTCTATAGAAATAAAATTTTTACAAAATTTTCTATAGAAATAAAGTTTTGACAAAATTTTCTATAGAAATAAAATTTTGACAAAATTTTCTATAGAAATAAAATTTGAACAAAATTTTCTATAGAAATAAAATTTTGACAAAATTTTCTATAGAAATAAAATTTTGACAAAATTTTCTATAGAAATAAAATTTTGACAAAATTTTCTATAGAAATAAAATTTTAACAATTTTCTATAGAAATAAAATTTTAACAATTTTCTATAGAAATAAAATTTTGACAAAACTTTTTATAGAGACAAAATTTTTACAAATTTTCTATAGAAATAAAATTTTAACAAATTTTCTATAGAAATAAAATTCGGCCAAAATTTTTCATAGAAATAAAAATTTTGACAAAATTTTCCATAGAAATAAAATTTTTGACAAAATTTTCTATAGAATTAAAATTTTTTACAAAATTTTCTATAGAAATAAAATTTACACAAAATTTTCTATAGATTTAAAATTTTTTATAGACATAAAATTTTGACAAAATTTTCTATAGAAATAAAATTTTGATAAAATTTACTATAGACACAAAATTTTGACAAAATTTTCTATAGAAATAAAATTTTGACAAAATTCTCCATAGAAATAAAATTGTTGACAAAATTTTCCATAGAAATAAAATTTTTAACAAAATTTTCTACAGAAATAAAATTTTGACAAAATTTTCTATAGAAATAAAATTTTGTCAAAAATTTGACAAAATTTTCTATAAAAATAAAATTTTTACAAAATGTTCTATATAAATAAAATTTTGACAAAATTTTCTATAGAAATATAATTGTTGACAAAATTTTCCATAGAAATAAAATTTTTAACAAAATTTTCTATAGAAATAAAATTTTGACAAAAATTTGACAAAATTTTCTATAAAAATAAAATTTTTACAAAATGTTCTATATAAATAAAATTTTGACAAAATTTTCCATAGAAATAAAATTTTTGACAACATTTTCTATAGAAATAAAATTTAGACAAAATTTTCTATAGAAATAAAATTTTTGACAAAATTTTATAGAAATAAAATTTTTGACAAAATTTTATAGAAATAAAATTTTGACAGAAAATAAAATTTGACAAAATTTTGTATAGAAATAAAATTTTGACAAAAATTTTTATAGAAATAAAATTTTTACAAAATTTTCTATAGAAATAAAATTTTAATAAAATTTTCTGTAGAAATAACATTTTTACAAATTTTCTATAGAAATAAAATTTTAACAAATTTTCTATAGAAATAAAATTTTGACAACATTTTCTATAGAAATAATATTTTGACAAAATTTGAGAAAATTTCCTATAGAAATAAAATTTTACAAAATTTTCTTTATGAATAAAATTTTAACAACATAGGAGTAGGTTAGGTTATGTGGCAGCCCGATGTATCAGGCTCACTTAGACTATTCAGTCCATTGTGATACCACAGTGGTGAACTTCTCTCTTATCACTGAGTGCTGCCCGATTCCATGTTAAGCTCAATGACAAGGGACCTCCTTTTATAGCCGAGTCCGAACGGCGTTACACATTGCAGTGAAACCACTTAGAGAAGCTTTGTAACCCTCAGAAATGTCACCAGCATTACTGAGGTGGGATAATCCACCGCTGAAAAACTTTTTGGTGTTCGGTCGTAGCAGGAATCGAACCCACGACCTTGTGTATGCAAGGCGGGCATGCTAACCATTGCACCACGGTGGCTCCAACATAGGAGTAAAACTATAGGAATAAAAATTTGAGAAAGTAATCTATAGAAATATTATTGGGACTAAAATTTCAAAAAAAAAAAAATTAATTATTGATTTTTTTTTTTGGATTTTGGTAGATATTTTTTGGCTCGAGTGGCAACAGTGGTCTCAATCCGTTGAACTTTTTCGCTTGGGGTATTTTGTGGAGTGAGCTTGGCACTAAAGGTTATCAAAGTGTCGATCATCTCAGGACAGCACTTCGCGATACACTTCCTTCGTACAGCGTGTGATAGCTTTCTCGGCCGTTTGAAGGCCCTAATTCGTGCCAAAGTTAGCAAATTCTAACAAATATAAATTGATTCTAAAATTGCATGTATGTTTACTTGTATCCAAAGATTTTGTCCTTCCCTTTAGGATTTTGATATAAATTCCGAGCCAAAGATGCGGCTTCTTTAAATAAAAGACATTTTTTTTAATTAGGATAAATTTCACGTTTATCGAATTTTCTTTTGGTTAATAAAGCTATTCATGTACAAACAAATGCAAATATAAAATCCAAATTATAACGGATACTTCAAAGTCAAAAATGTTCTTTTAATTCAAAAAAAAAAAAACGTTAAACCGAAGATGTTAAATCCTCAAACGAAATCTTATTCTGAAGCGTTTTTATCTTAAATCTAAAGATTCTATATCTCAGTTAAGTTTCTTTCTTTAAATATAAGGAAGAGCAATCTAAAGTTATTGAAATAAAAAAAAAAAAATTCAATTAACATTGTAGACATCTAGTGTCCTAACATTTTTATACCCTCCACCATAGGATGAGGGTATATTAACTTTGTCATTCCGTTTGTAACACATCGAAATATTGCTCTAAGACCCCATAAAGTATATATATTCTGGGTCGTGGTGAAATTCTGAGTCGATCTAAGCATTTCCGTCCGTCCGTCCGTCCGTCCGTCCGTCTGTCCGGCTGTCCGTCCGTCTGTGGAAATCACGCTAACTTCCGAACGAAACGAGCTATCGACTTGAAACTTGGCACAAGTAGTTGTTATTGATGTAGGTCGGATGGTATTGAAAATGGGCCATATCGGCCCACGTTTACGTATAGCCCCCATATAAACCGATCCCCAAATTTGGCTTGCGGAGCCTTCCGGAGCAGCAAAATTCATCCGATCCGTTTGAAATTTGGTACGTGGTCTAAGTATACGGTCTCTAACAACCATTCAAAAATTGGTCCATATCGGTCCATAATTATATATATCCCCCATATAAACCGATCCCCAGATTTGAACTCTGGAGCCTCTTGGATGAGCAAAATTCATCCGATCCAATTGAAATTTAGTACGTGGTGTTAGTATATGGTCTCTAACAACCATGCAAAAATTGGTCCATATCGGTCCATAATTATATATAGCTCCCATATAAACCGATCCCCAGATTGAACTCCGGAGCCTCTTGGAGGAGCAAAAGTCATCCGATGCGGTTGAAATTTGGTACATTTCGTTAGTATATGGCCTCTAACAGCCATGTAAAAATTGTCAAATTTTATTACTATAGAAAGTTTTGTCAAAATTTCATTTCTATAGAAAGTTTTGTAAAAAGTTTATTTCTATAGCAATGTTTGTCAACATTTTATTTCCATAGAAAATTTTGTCAAAATTTTATTTCTATAGAAAATTTTGTAAACAATTTATTTCTGTAGAAAATTTTGTCAACATTTTATTTCTATA
Organism: Haematobia irritans; assembly: GCF_050003625.1. NCBI lineage: Eukaryota > Metazoa > Arthropoda > Insecta > Diptera > Muscidae > Haematobia > Haematobia irritans. The sequence continues at coordinate 197,050,083 of NC_134400.1, read as the reverse complement.
GAACATTTTGTCAACATTTTATTTCTATAGAAAATTTTGTCAACATTTTATTTCTATAGAAAATTTTGTCAAAATTTTATTGCTATAGAAAATTTTGTCAACATTTTACTTCCATAGAAAATTTTGTCAACATTTTATTTCTATAGAAAATTTTGTCAAGTTTTTATTTCTATAGAAAATTTTGTCAAAATTTTATTTCTATAGAAAATTTTGTCAAACTGAATTATATACGTATTTAATCGGCCTTTTTTTGTTTAATATATACCCCTTATGGACTAACTTACAATTTAGAAGACAGTATTAAAAAGTTTTACGATACCTTGCCATCGGCAAGTGTTATCGCAACCCAAGTAATTCGATTGTGGATGACAGCCTTTAGTAGAAGTTCCTACGCAATCCATGGTGGAGGGTACATAAGATTCGGCCTGGCCGAACTTACGGCCGTATATACTTGTTTTTTTTTTCAGTACAAATCAATAAGTTCATGCAATCCACAATGGAAATGTGTCTTCACGAAGCATTTTGTTTTTGTGAGTGTATGAATTATCATTAGAGAAACATTTAAATTCATGAAATATCTTCTCAATAGCATATGTCAAACTTTAAACTTCTTCTTGTATGTTTTACACTGTAAAACTATGCCGAACCTACATCAACAACAACAAACACTCTAAAATCCATCAGAGACAGGAAGTTTTACTAGAGAATTTTAAATGTTAAACCAACATAGACTTGGGAGTATACTCACACACACACACACACACACGAACGCACCCACAATCTCTCGGTCTGGACACACAGGATGATTTAACTCAACCAAAACTATTTGGATGAGCACAACTTTAGACAGAGAATAATTTAAATCATTTTCTTTACTAAGAAGAGTGGGAGAAGCAGAGAGCGAGAGAAAGTGGGAGAGGTATATTTGCGTTTCCATGGCCCTCTCGGCATTACTTCGCGTTAAAGACTACGTCCTTCCTGTCTCTTGAAAATCGTTGTTTTTTGCTAAATTGCCGGGTTATGGCATAGTGCTGGTTGGTGCAATTTAAAATGACTATGATGAGCGATGCATAAAAACTTTCTCCTTGGGGGTTTTGACATCGCAACGCATAGTAATTCCCGGTTTGAGACCAAAACCCAACCCCTTGAAGAGAGAGGAAGAGGTTCCTCTTGGGCCATCCTGAATAAAACCATGAGATATTTGCGTATCTGCTAATGTCAGCAAATTGCTGTTGGTGCAGGAAAATTATGATGTGAAATGCCAGCATTGTTGTTACTGTTACTATCATCTGGTTGCTGTTATTGTTGTTGTTGTTGTTTTAGTGTACTCTTGCTATTGTTGTGTTATTGTATTCTTGAGCATTTAAAGTGCAATGAAATAATCACACAGTGAATTTACTTCACGGGCAGAGGGTTCTGTACACAGAAGTACAGTGCAATAGAGTGCATTGTGCTATATGTGCCCCTTAGTTAGTCCATGGTTCACACATATAACAAACACATGAGTGATAAACAAGTATATACAGTAGTAAGTTCGGCCGGGCCGAATCTTAAATACCCACCACCATGAATCAAATATAATAGTTTCCTTTGAAAATTTCAGGGGGGTTTGATGACAGATATTCTCGCAAGCAGAGCAGTTCAACCAGTACGCTTCCCACAGATAAATGTAAAGATTTTACCTATGAAGACTAGATCAGATTATGAATTTATAAAAAACATTTTTTGTTTGAGTTTTAGAGGAATCATAAACATCTCTTGTAAGTGTGCAAGTAAATGATGAAATAACGCCTTGATTTGAAATCTAAAATCTGTGAATTTTCATCCCAATTATTTAAATGACTACGAGAAAATCTGGAAATTTTGCATTCAGTTTCAAGCAATTTTCATGATCAGTGTGCCTTCTATACCCTCAATAAGTGAAATCGGTCTATATGGAGGCCTTACCAAATGGACCGATAAAACTAAATCATAGTTATACACTTTTTTATGGGTCTAAAATGCCAGTATATTTTCAATTTGCGGCAAATCGGAAAAAACTTCGGTGTAATGGGGGCTATACCAAAACATGGAAGGATACACACAGTATTCAGCGCATCTAATTTGTGTTCTAGAATCTAGACCCCAAATCGGAGGGCCGGTTTATAAGGGGTCTATATCAAAAACTGTACCGATACACAATATATTCGGCACACCTCTTTATGGTCCTAGAATACATCGAGATTTCCAATTTCAGCCAAATTGGATAAAAACTACAAAAAAAACCGGATTCTACAAGCCCAAGAAGTAAAATCGGGAGATCGGTCTATATGGGCAAGGTCCGATAATCACCATTTACGGCACGGCTGTAAACTTTTTTCGTGACAACCAATGTCACTCGTGCCAAACATAATTTACCAAAATTTTATCAAAAATCTATCAAATTAAAAAAAAAACTTATTCTTTGATCAAAATTTTTGCAAAATTTTATTTCCTTAAAAATTTTGTCAACTTTTATTTCTTTAGAAAATTATTCCAAATTTTAGTTCTATGGAAAATATTATCACAATTTTATTTCTAATAAAAATTGTAATAATATCTAGTTTAAATGATTTGGACATTGAACCAGCCTGCATTGATATCAGGCTAACATAAAAATAGTAAAAATTTTATTTCAATAGAAAATTTTGTCAAAATTTTATTTTCTATAGAAAATTTTCTCAAAATGTTATTTCTTTAGAAAATTTTGTCAAAAATTTATTACTACACAAAATTTTTTCACAATTATATTTCTATGGAAAATTTTGTCAAATTTTTATTTTCTATAGAATTTTTTTTTCAAAACTTATTTCTATACAAAATTTTATTTCTATACAAAGTTTTTTTAAAATTTTATTTCTACACACAAAATTTTTTTTTTCTGATTCAATCACGAAATTAGTTGATCCAATTAATTTTTAATAGAAATGTCTTCAATCACAGAAATGATAGTATCAATTAAAAAATTAATTGAAGGTCAATTAAAAAGTTAATTGATCCAATTAAAAAATTAATTGATACTATTATTTTTGTGATTGATTTTTGTTTCAATTAAAAAATATGTTGAATCAATTAAATTTTAATTGAATATTTTTAACTGGAAAAATTTTCGTGAAATTTTTTTGTGTGTATAGAAAATTTTGTCAACATTTTATTTCTATAGAAAATTTTGTAAAAATTCTATTTCTGTAGAAAATTTTCTCAAAATTTTATTTCGAAAGAAAAATTTGTCACAATTTTATTTCTAAAGAAAATTTTGTAAAAATTCTGTTTCTGTATTCAATTTTATTTCTATAGAAAATTTTGTCAAAATTTTATTTCTGTAGCAAATTTCTATAGAAAATTTTGTCAAAATTTTATTTCTATAGAAAATTTTGTGAAAATTTTATTTCGATAGAAATTTTTTTCAAAATTTTATTTTCTATAGAAAATTTTATCAAAATCTTATTTCTTTAGAAAATTTTGTCAAAAATTTATTACTACACAAAATTTTTCACAATTATATTTCTATGGAAAATTTTGTCAAATTTTAATTTCTATAGAAAATTTCGTCAAGATTTTATTTCTATAGAAAATTTTGTCAATATTTTATTTCTATGCAAAATTTTATTTTGATAGAAAATTTTGTCAAAATTTTATTTTCTATAGAAAAATTTGTCAAAATTTTATTTCTTTTGAAAATTTTGTTGAAACTTTATTTCTATACAAAATTTTGTTAAAATTTTATTTCTATACAAAATTTTGTCAAAATTTTATTTCTATAGAAAATTTTGTCAAAATTTTATTTCTATAGAAAATTTTGTCAAAATTTTATTTCTATAGAAAATTTTGTCAAAATTTTATTTCTATAGAAAATTTTGTCAAAATTTTATTTCTATAGAAAATTTTGTCAAAATTTTATTTCTATAGAAAATTTTGTCAAAATTTTATTTCTATAGAAAATTTTGTCAAAATTGTATTTCTATAGAAAATTTTGTCAAAATTTTATTTCTATAGAAAATTTTGTCAAAATTTTATTTCTATAGAAAATTTTGTCAAAATTTTATTTCTATAGAAAATGTTGTCACAATTTTATTTCTATAGAAAATTTTGTCAAAATTTTATTTCTATAGAAAATTTTGTCAAAATTTTATTTCTATATAGAAAATTTTGTCAAAATTTTATTTCTATAGAAAATTTTGTCAAAATTGTATATCTGTAGCAAATTTCTATAGAAAATTTTGTCAAAATTTTATTTCTATAGAAAATTTTGTCAAAATTTTATTTTTATAGAAAATTTTTGCTATTGATTTAGCCTAGCCTCACTATTGGCCCGCAAGATCATTGCCTTTGTGCACTTTCGCTTCCAGGTATGTAAAAAACAGATTTTATTTCTATAGAAAATTTTGTCAATATTTTATCTCTATACAACATTTTCTCAAAATTTTATTTTCTATAGAAAAATTTGTCAAGATTTTATTTCTTTTGAAAAAATTTTCAAAAATTTATTACTACACAAATTTTTTTCACAATTATATTTCTATGGAAAATTTTGTCAAAATTTTATTTAGATAAAAATTTTGTCAAAATTTTAATTCTATAGAAAAATTTTGTCAAAATTTTATTTCTATAGAAAATTTTGTCAAAATGTTATTTCTACAGAAAATATTTGTCAAAATTTTATTTCTATAGAAAATTTTGCAAAATTTTTTTCTATAGAAAATTTTGTTAAAATTTGATTTCTACAGAATATTTTGTCAAAATTTGATTTCTATAGAAAATTTTGTCAAAATTTAATTTCTATAGAACATTTTGTCAAAAATTTATTTTCTATAGAAAAATTTGTCAAAATGTTATTTATTTTGAAAATTTTTCAAAATTGTATTTCTATAAAAATTTTGTCAAAATTTTATTTCTATAGAAAAATTTTGCCAAAATTTTATTTTTATAGAAAATGTTGTCAAAATTTTATTTCTATAGAAAATTTTGTCAAAATTTTATTTCTGTAGAAAATTTTATTTCTATAGAAAATTTTATCAAAATTTTATTTCTGTAGCAAATTTCTATAGAACATTTTGTCAAAATTTTATTTCTATAGAAAATATTTGTCAAAATTTTATTTCTATAGAAAATTTTGTAAAATTTTTTTCTATTGAAAATTTTGTTAAAATTTGATTTCTACAGAATACTTTGTCAAAATTTGATTTCTATAGAAATTTTTCTCAAAATTTTATTTCATTAGAAAATTTTGTCAAAAATTTATTTTCTATAGAAAAATTTGTCAAAATGTCATTTCTTTTGAAAATTTGTCAAAATTTTATTTCTATAAAAATTTTGTCAAAATTTTATTTCTATAGAAAAATTTTGCCAAAATTTTATTTTTATAGAAAATGTTGTCAAAATTTTATTTCTATAGAAAATTTTGTCAAAATTTTATTTCTGTAGAAAAGTTTATTTCTATAGAATATTTTATTAAAATTTTATTTCTGTAGCAAATTTCTATAGAAAATTTTGTCAAAATTTTATTTCTATAGAAAATTTTGTGAAATTTTTATTTCGATAAAATTTTTTTTCAAAATTTTATTTTCTATAGAAAATTGTATCAAAATTTCATTTCTTTAGAAAATTTTGTCAAAAATTTATTATTACACAAAATTTTTTCACAATTATATTTCTATGGAAAATTTTGTCAAAATTTTATTTCTATAGCAAATATTGTCAAAATTTTATTTCTAAAGAAAAATTTGTCAAAATTTTATTTCTAAAGAAAAATTTGTCAAAATTTTATTTCTATATAGAAAATTTTGTCAAAATTTTATTTCGATAGAAAATGTTGTCAAAATTTTATTTTCTATAGATAGCTTTGTTAAACATTTTATTACTACACAAATTTTTTTCACAATTATATTTCTATGGAAAATTTTGTCAAATTTTAATTTCTATAGAAAATTTCGTCAAGATTTTATTTCTATAGAAAATTTTGTTAATATTTTATTTCTATACAAAATTTTCTCAAAATTTTATTTCGATAGAAAATTTTGTCAAAATTTTATTTTCTATAGAAAAATTTTTCAAAATTTTATTTCTTTTGAAAATTTTGTGAAAAATTTATTACTACACAAATTTTTTTTCACAATTATATTTTTATGGAAAGTTTTGTCAAAATTTTATTTCTATAAAAATTTTGTCAAAATTTTGTTTCTATAGAAAAATTTTGTCAAAATTTTATTTCGATAGAAAATTTTGTCAAAATTGTATTTCTATAGAAAATTTTGTCAAAATTTTATTTCTATACAAAATTTTCTCAAAATTTTATTTCTATAGAAAATTTTGTCAAACGTTTATTTCTATAGAAAATTTTCGCAAACCTTAGTTTCATAGAAATTTTTATTAAAATTTTATTTCTATGAAAAATTTTGTGAAAAATTTACTTCTATAGAAAATTTTGTGAAAATTTTACTTCTATAGAAATATTTGTCAAAATTTTATTTCTATAGATTTAGCCTAGCCTCACTATTGGCCCGCAAGATCATTGCCTTTGTGCATTTTCTCTTCCAGGTATGTAAAAACTTTTCCACTTACTAGCTGCCCACTCGTTTCCTTTTTTCGTTTCTTCATTGCATGATATGACATCATAATGGCTCTTCGAAGAAAGTTCATAGGGATGAACGTTTGCTAAGATTTGAGTTTGACAATCATTTCATTTTGTACTTCATTCCTTGGACCACTACTTGATATTGGCCGTAAGAGCACTTTAGAAATTCGAATCATAGTCATTTTGAAGTGGAATAGCTCAAGAGTAAACTTTTGACCTGATAACTCAGTTGCATCTCCCATCATGGATGGATTTTCAACTTTCAAAAATGCTTTCAGCAATCAAAATCAAACCTTCCTCTTTGCAACTTAAACACAAGAAATTGTTTTCCAATTAGGCAATTAAAATTAAAGTTTGGCATCAATTTTAAGTGGACTCATTTTATTAGTTTTTTTGTGAGCAGCAAGAAAGGGTGGAAGTAAACGAAATTTTGTTATTCCAAAAAGAACTCTTAATGAAATCTTTAGTTGGCATTTAAGTTTGGGAGGAAGTATTGTGATTATGAAGTTAGTTTAAAAGATTGCTGTTGTGATTGAAAAACTTTTGTACGTGCTAACCAAAGTCCTTCATTATGAACAATTCAGGAATACATATTCAAATTGAAGAATACCAAGTTTTCTTCACTTCTAGTTCGGTGGAGGTTATCACGAATTAATCCTTTTTTCCCCTCCAAGGTACATATTTCAGGAGTTATGAGCACAAGAACTTTTTAATATAAAAATTTCGATTTTTCAAAAATTTGCTTGAATTTTAGATTTTTCGGAGGTCAACATCAAGAATTCGTCTTCTTTTAGCGCTGGCACTAATATTTAAGGAGATATCAGAAATGAAAAAATAGTTTACAGAAATTTTTTAATTTTTAGAAAAATGAAATTTTAAGAAAACGAAATTTTCTTATTTTTCATTCCAACGGAAAGTATTTTAACTTTGGGTGCAGTAATAGATGACTAACAAGATATGATGCAATTTTTTTTAGGCTCTATAAAATTAAAATTAAGATACAGATCTCATTAATCGAACTTAATTTTTTTTCATTTTGCGATATAGTAATAAATTTTTATACAAATTTGCCCAAATTTTCTATAGAAATAAATTTATGACAAAATGTTTTATAGAAATAAATTTTTGACAAACCTTTTAAATTTTGACAAAATGTTCTACAAAAAAAAAACTTTTGACAAAATTTTCTATTGAAATTATATTTTGACAATATTTTCTATAGAAATTATATTTCTTTTTAAAGAAAGAAAATTTTGACAAAATTTTCTATAGAAATAAAATTTAGACAAAATTTTCTATAGAAATAAAATTTTGACAAAATTTTCTATATAAATAAAATTTTCTACAGCAATAGAATTTTTACAAAATTTTCTATAGGAATAACATTTTGACAAAATTTTCTATAGAAATAAAATTTTGACAAAATTTTCTATAAAAATAAAATTTTGACAAAATTTTCAATAGAAATAAAATTTTGACAAACTTTTCAACAGAAATAAATTTTTGACAAAATTTTCCATAGAAATAAAATTTTGAAAAAAATTCTATAGAAATAAAATTTTGACAAACTTTTCTAAAGAAATAAAATTTTGACAATATTTTGGAAATATAAAGTTTTGACATAATTTTCTATAGAAATAAAATTTTGACAAAATTTTCTATAGAAATAAAATTTTGACAAAATTTTCTATAGAACTAATATTCATTTCATTTATTATTCTCCAATGTACACAAAGCCAAACCTGGCCCAATTAACAATATATTACAGATTTATGCGGTATTAAACTAACTACAATAACAGGTTTATTAAGAAACAAGTAAGGAAAGTCTAAAGTCGGGCGGGGCCGACTATATTATACCCTGCACCACTTTGTAGATCTAAAATTTCGATACCATGTCACATCCGTCAAATGTGTTGCTATATATAAAGGTTTGTCCCAAATACATACATTTAAATATCACTCGATCTGGACAGAATTTGATAGACTTCTACAAAATCTATAGACTCAAAATTTAAGTCGGCTAATGCACTAGGGTGGAACACAATGTTAGTAAAAAAATATGGGAAACATTTAAATCTGGAGCAATTTTAAGAAAACTTCGCAAAAGTTTATTTATGATTTATCGCTCGATATATATGTATTAGAAGTTTAGGAAAATTAGAGTCATTTTTACAACTTTTCGACTAGGCAGTTGCGATTTTACAAGGAAAATGTTGGTATTTTGACCATTTTTGTCGAAATCAGAAAAACATATATATGGAAGCTATATCTAAATCTGAACCGATTTCAACCAAATTTGGCACGCATAGCTACAATGCTAATTCTACTCCCTGTGTAAAATTTCAACTAAATCGGAGTTAAAAATTGGCCTCTACGGTCATATGAGTGTAAATCGGGCGAAAGCTATATATGGGAGATATATCTAAATCTGAACCGATTTCAACCAAATTTGGCACACATAGCTACAATGCTAATTCTACTCCCTGTGCAAAATTGCAACTAAATCGGAGCAAAAAATTGGCCTCTGTGGTCATATGAGTGTAAATCGGGCGACAGCTATATATGGGAGCTATATCTAAATCTGAATCGATTTGGCTGATATTTTGCAAGTTTTGCGAGACTCATAAAATATTCGGATGTACGGAATTTGAGGAAGATCGGTTGATATACACGCCAATTATGACCAGATCGGTGAAAAATATATATGGCAGCTATATCTAAATCTGAACCGATTTTTTCCAAAATCAATAGGGATCGTCTTTGAGCCGAAACAGGACCCTATACCAAATTTTAGGACAATCGGACTAAAACTGCGAGCTGTACTTTGCACACAAAAATACATCAACAGACAGACAGACAGACGGACAGACAGACAGACAGACAGACAGACAGACAGACGGACATCGCTAAATCGACTCAGAATTTAATTCTAAGACGATCGGTATACTAAACGATGGGTCTCAGACTTTTCCTTCTTGGCGTTACATACAAATGCACAAACTTATTATACCCTGTACCACAGTAGTGGTGAAGGGTATAAAAATAAAAAATAATAAATAAAATTTTGTCAAAATTTTCTGTAGAAATACTTTTGTGACAAAATTTTTTATAGAAATATAAAGTTTTGAGAAAATTTTCTATAGAAATAAAATTTTGATAAAATTTTCTATAGAAATATAAAGTTGTGACAAAATTTTTTATAGAAATATAAAGTTTTGACAAAATTTTCTCTAGAAATAAAATTTTGACAAAATTTTCTCTAGAAATAAAATTTTGACAAAATTTTCTCTAGAAATAAAATTTTGATAAAATTTTCTCTAGAAATAAAATTTTGTCAAAATTTTCTATAGAAATAAAATTTTGACAAAATTGTCTATAGAAATAAAATTTTTACAAAAATTTCGATAGAAATAAAATTTTTCCAAAAATTTCGATAGAAATAAAATTTTGACAAAATTTTCTATAGAAATAAAATTTTGACAAAATTTCCTATGGAAATAAAGTTTTGACAAAATTTTCTATAGAAATAAAATATTGACAAAATTTTCTATAGAAATAACATTTTGTCATATTTGTCTATAGAAATAAAATTTTGACAAAATTTTCTATAGAAATAAAATTTTGACAAAATTTCCTATAGAAATAAATTTTTGATAAAATTTTTTATAGAAATAAATTTTTGATAAAATTTTTTATAGAAATATAAAATTTTGACAAAATTTCGTATAGAAATACAATTGTGTTAATAAAGATTAAAGCGATTTATCGAAAAAATTCCCACAAAAATTCCCAAATTTATGGAAATCCCCCAACTAATCCCCAAGTTCCCAACTCAGACATTTCGCTCCCATTCACGAAAAAATATTCCCAGTTTGTGGGAATGTAGAAAAAATTTGTTTACGAAAAAATTTCTGTTTAAAAATCCACATTATAACAGAGTAAAAAATATTTTTTTTAATTTCGAAAATTTAATCCAAAATTCAATATCTCATTTAATACAAAGATTATATTATAGTTTAAATGATTTGGACCAGCCTGCATTGATATCAGGCTAACACGAAAAAAAAGATTATTTCATTAATAATTTTTTTGGTTTAAGTCGCCGTATTTCACAGAAAGTAATATACTTTAACAAAGGTCGAATTTCAAAGGTTTGTGTCTTAAATTCAATGGAAAAAATTTTATGAACGTTTTAATTAAATTTTCTTTAATTTAATTAAATTTTGTCCTTAACAGTGAGTAAATTGTTGTGTAATCGTTCAATATTTGTTCCATGTTAAACTTTGTACGTGGAGGTACATAAGATTTGACGTGAGCGAAACCAAAAACATTTTTTTGTCAAAATTTATAAAATTTTTTGTTCCGAAAAATATCAACATTTCACTCATACTGGTTAAGCATCGATAAATCCTAAGCATAATCCGCCACATGAGTTATTATCACAAAAAAATGCACATAGACTAGGTCAATGATATACATATGCCGTCACCATGTTCACCATAACAAACGACAAAATCTATTTCACTAGGTCTGAGATTTGCACAAAAACCCCGGTGTAAACCACCTGACAAATTTATTTGTCCTGTGGGTTTACATTTTATGGCCTTTCGTCGCAATATCCGGGTGAATTATTAATCTCAACGCGAAATATTCAAAAAGTAAACTCAGTTGGGAAAAATACTAAACCGAAAAACAGACATAAACCATGAGTAAATGTCCATATGTGATTCGAGGTTTATGAAAATCCTTTTGCTCTACATCTACATCTATAACTTCATCAAATATCCCAGGAGGAGCTATAGGTTTCGTTTTCTTTGTTTATAGTCTGCCTTTTTTTCTCTACCCAATTTAACAGTGATTTAAAGCGTAACTCGTCACACAAAACTTCGGAAATGACGACCCCAATCCCTTAACAATATTTGAGAGAATATATCAAGAGATGTAGGGCGGAGGCGAATGATGAAGACATGGTAACCATGATACATATGTGAAATGTTATATACACTGTCAAAATGTTATTTCTATAGAACACATTATTTTCTATAGAAAATTTTTGTTAACATTTTATTTTTATAGAAAATTTTTCGAAATGTTATTTCTTTAGAAAATTTTGTCAAAATTTTATTTCTTTACGAAAATTTTGTCAAATTTTATTTCTATTGAGAATTTTGCCACAAACTTTATTTCTACAGAAAATTTTGTCAAAATTGTATTTCTATAGAAAATTTTGTCAAAATTTTATTTCTATAGATAATTTGTCAAAATTTTATTTCTATAGAAAATTTTGTGAAAATTGTATTTCTATAGAAAATTTTGTGAAAGTTTTATTTCTATAGAAAATTTTGTCAAAATTTTATTTTTATAGAAAATTTTGTCAACATTTTAATTCTATAGAAAAAATTGTGAAAGTTTTATTTCTATAGAAAATGTTGCCAAAAATTTTATTTCTACAGAAAATTTTGTCAAAGTTCTATTTCTATAGAAAATTTTGTCAAAATTTTATTTCTATAATGAATTTTGCCAAAAATTTTATTTCTACAGAAAATTTTGTCAAAGTTTTATTTCTATAGATAATTTGTCAAAATTTTATTTTTATAGAAAACTTTGTCAACATTTTATTTCTTTACGAAAATTGTGTCGAACTTTCATTTCTACAGATTTTTATCAAAATTTTATTTCAATAAAATTTTTGTCAAAATTTTATTTCTATAGAAAATTTTGTCTAAATTTTATTTCTATAGAAAATTTTGTCAAAATTTTATTTCTATAGAAAATTTTGTGAAAGTTTTATTTCTATAGAAAATTTTGTCAAAATTTTATTTCTATAGATAATTTATCAAAATTTTATTTCTATAGAAAATTTTGTCAAAATTTTATTTCTATAGAAAATTTTGTCAAAATTTTATTTCTATAGAAAATTTTGTCAAAATTTTATTTCTATAGAAAATTTTGTCAAAATATTATTTATTTTATAAAATTGTCAAATTTTATTTCTATAGAGAATTTTGCCAAGAATTTTATTTCTACAAAAAAATTTGGCAAAGTTTTATTTCTATAGATAATTTGCAAAATTTTATTTCTATAGAAAATTTTGTCAAAATTTTATTTCTATAGAGAATTTTGCCAAGAATTTTATTTTTACAGAAAATTTTGGCAAAGTTTTATTTCTATAGATAATTTGCAAAATTTTATTTCTATCGAAAATTTTGTGAAAGTTTTATTTCTATAGAAAATTTTGTCAACATTTTATTTCTATAAACAATTTTGTCAAAATGTTATTTCTATAGAAAATTTTGTCAAAATTTTATTTATAAGAAGATTTTGTCAACATTTTATTTCTATAGAAAATTTTGTCAAAATTTTTTTCTATAGAAAATTTTGTCAAAATTTTATTTCTACAGATAATTTATCAAAATTTTATTTCTATAGAAATTTTGTCAAAATTTTATTTCTATAGAAAATTTTGTCAAAATTTTATTTCTATAGAAAATTTTGTCAAAATTTTATTTCTATAGAAAATTTTGTCAAAATTTTATTTCTATAGAAAATTTTGTCAAAATTTTATTTCTATAGAAAATTTTGTCAAAATTTTATTTCTATAGAAAATTTTGTCAAAATTTTATTTCTATAGAAAATTTTGTCAAAATTTTATTTCTATAGAAAATTTTGTCAAAATTTTATTTCTATAGAAAATTTTGTCAACTTTTATTTCTATAGAGAATTTTGCCAAGAATTTTATTTCTACAGAAAATTTTGGCAAAGTTTTATTTCTATAGATAATTTGCAAAATGTTATTTCTATAGAAAATTTTGTGAAAGTTTTATTTCTATAGAAAATTTTGTCAACATTTTATTTCTATAAAAAATTTTGTCAAAGTTTTATTTCTATAGAAAATTTTATGAAAATTTTATTTCTATAGAAAATTTTGTGAAGGTTTTATTTCTATAGAAAATTTTGTGAAAATTTTATTTCTATAGATAATTTGTCAAAATTTTATTTTTATAGAAACATTTTATTTTATTTCATGTCAGCCTGATACCGAAACAGGCAATTAACATCCAAATGCATTATATCTAATTTTATTTATTATTTCTTAGAAAATTTTGTCAAAATTTTATTTCTATAGATAATTTATCAAAATTTTATTTCAATAGAAAATTTTGTCAACATTTTATTTCTATTGAAAATTTTGTCGAAATGTTATTTCTATCAAATATTTTGTCAACATTTTGTTTTTATTGAAAATTTTGTCGAAATTTTATTTCTATAAAATATTTTGTCAAAATTTTATTTCTATAGAAAATTTTGTCAAAATTTTATTTCTATAAAACATTTTGGCAAATTTTATTTCTATAGAATTTTTTTTTTTTTTTAAATTTTATTTCTATAGATAATTTGCAAAATTTTATTTTTATAGAAAACTTTGCCAACATTTTATTTCTTTACGAAAATGGTGTCGATTTTTCATTTCTATAGATAATTTATCAAAATTTTATTTCCATCGAAAATTTTATCGAAATTTTATTTCTACAGAAAATTTTGTCGAAATTTTATTTCTACAGAAAATTTTGTGAAAATTTTATTTCTATAGAAAATTTTATGAAAATTTTTCTATCGAAAATTTTGTGAAAAATTGTTTTCGATAGATAATTTGTCAACATTTTTTTTATAGAAACATTTTATTTTATTTAATATTAGCCTGATACCGAAACAGGCAATTAACATCCAAATGCATTATATCTAATTTTATTTACTATTTCTATAGAAAATTTTATCAAAATTTTATTTCTATAGATAATTTATCAAAATATTATTTTAATAGAAAATTTTGTCAACATTTTATTTCTATAGAAAAATTTGTCAAAATTTTATTTCTATAGAAAATTTTGTTAAATTTTATTTCTATAGAGAATTTTGCCAAAAATTTTATTTCTACAGAGAATTTTGTCAAAATTTTATTTCTGTAGATAATTTGTCAAAATTTTATTCTTATAGAAAACTTTGTCCATATTTTATTTCTTTACGAAAATTGTGTCGATTTTTCATTTCTATAGATAATACATCAAAAATTTATTTCTATAAAAAACTTTGTCGAAATTTTATTTCTATAGAAAATTTTGTGAAAATTTTATTTCTATGGAAAATTTTAGGAAAGTTTTTCTATAGAAAATTTTGTGAAAATTTTATTTCTATAGAAAATTTTGTGAAAAATTGTATTTCTATAGATAATTTGTCAACATTTTTTTTATAGAAACATTTTATTTTATTTAATGTTAGCCTGATACCGAAACAGGCAATTAACATCCAAATGCAATATATCTAATTTTATTTACTATTTCTATAGATAATTTTATCAAAATTTTATTTCTATAGATAATTTATCAAAATTTTATTTTAATAGAAAATTTTGTCAACATTTTATTTCTATAGAAAAATTTGTCGAATTTTTATTTCTATAGAAAATTTTGTCAAAATTTTATTTCTATAGAAAATTTTGTTAAATTTTATTTCTATAGCGAATTTTGCCAAAAATTTTATTTCTACAGAGAATTTTGTCAAAATTTTATTTCTGTAGATAATTTGTCAAAATTTTATTTTGCCAAAAATTTTATTTCTACAGAGAATTTTGTCAAAATTTTATTTCTGTAGATAATTTGTCAAAATTTTATTTTGCCAAAAATTTTATTTCTATAGATAATTTGTCAAAATTTTATTCTTATAGAAAACTTTGTCCACATTTTATTTCTTTACGAAAATTGTGTCGATTTTTCATTTCTATAGATAATACATCAAAATTTTATTTCTATAGAAAATTTTGTCAAAATTTTATTTCTATAGAGAATTTTGTCAAAATTTTACTTGTATAGAGAATTTTGCCAAATTTGTATTTATATAGAAAATTTTGTCAACATTTTATTTCTTCACGAAAATTGTGTCGATTTTTCATATCTATAGAGAATTTTGTCAAAATTTTATTTCTATAGAAAATTGGGTCAAAATTTTATTTCTGTAGACAATTTTGCCAAAATTTTATTTCTATAGAGAATTTTGTCAACATTTTATTTCTTTACGAAAATTGTGTCGATTTTTCATTTCTATAGAGAATTTTGTCAAAATTTTATTTCTATAGAAAATTTTGCCAAAATTTTATTTCTATAGAAAATTTTGTCAACATTTTATTTCTTTACGAAAATTGTGTCGATTTTTCATTTCTATAAAGAATTTTGTCAAAATTTTATTTCTATAGAAAATTCTGTCAAAATTTTATTTCTATAGAGAATTTTGCCAAAATTTTATTTCTATAGAGAATTTTGTCAAAATTTTTATTTTTCTAGAAAATTTTGTCAAAATGTTATTTCTATAGAAAATTTTGTGAACATTTTATTTCTATAGACAAGTTTGTAAAAATTTTATTTTCTATAGCACCGCACCGTATTTTTTGATATTCATAACTATTATTCTCCTCCAGAATACCACTAATTCTTTCAGTGTAAGTAAGCAAAAAAACATATGATGATAATTTATTTGTAATAACTCAACCGAAGTATCAGTTGTTACCCACTTAATTGTCTTCGTATAAATTTACATTGTTATCCTCCGGTTTTTCTTTTGCCATCGTTACTCTCGCAACAAGGATGCAGCAGTGAAGCCCAGGATCTGGATATATGAATGTGTATAAGTGGAGCAAAGGAAATGCTACCACGAAATATTTCAAATGAATTGGATAGCAAGAAAGAAAAAAAATCTGAAGGATGTTGTGATGGTCGTTGAGGAGGATGAGCTGTAGGAAGGAGTTGGCATGAAACTCTGGGGAGCTTTTGTATTGTGAAATATTTTCGTTATTTGCTTATGTCGGCTTTATTTATTTATACCCGTGTGTGAGGTTATGTGTTTCTTTATTTTTTCTTTTTTTTTGTTTTGCATCGTGGTAAGGTTTAAAAACAAAACCTCCCCAGACTGTCAGTTTTCCTTTAAGGACCAAATTATCTGCCTTACATGGATATTTCTTCCTCCATAAGCTATGTGCAGCCCATACTTTTTTTGTATTTTCTGGTTTTTTATGCAAACATAAAACAATGAATAAAATTTTAATATTTGCCTGAATTCTCTTTTCGGAAAAAATTTCAAATGTCCTACGTAGTACAAACGCTATATACTAAACAAGAATGAATAAATGAATGAAATACCAGAAAAAAAGAAACATAAATACCAGCAATCGGCGGATAAATAAGACCAAAGAAAAATATTGAAATAAACTGTATGAAAACAAATATACCTGCCTTTGAAATTGAAAAAAAAAAATAAACAAAAAAAAGAAAAGCAAGTACATTCGGCAGAAAACTTGGCCAGGCCGAATCTAGAGTAACCTTCACCAAAGATGACATACAAAGTTCTACAAAAGACTTCACAAGGGTATTAATACGTCAGGGTATTATAAGTTAGTGCATATGTTTGCAATATCCAGAAAGAGACGAAATAGACATAAGGAATCTTTGCCAATAACGGCCGGCTCCTGTGCACAGTTGCCACTCGAGCCAAAAATAATCCAAACAAAATTTAAAAATTTTATTTCTATAGAAAATTTTGCCTGAATATATGTATTTTATTTTTTGTAGAAAATTTTATATCTGTAGAAAATTTTGTCAAAAGTTTATTTCTTTAGAAAATTATGTCGAAATTTTATGTCTATATAAAAATTTTTAAAATGTTATTTCTATAGAATTTTTTTTTTAATTTTATTTCTACAGAAAATTTTTTCAAAATTTTATTTCTATAGATAATTTATCAAAATTTTATTTCAATAGAAAATTTTGTTAACATTTTATTTCTATAGAAAATTTTGTCAAAATTTTATTTCTATAGAAAATTTTGTCAAAATTTTATTTCTATAGAAAATTATGCCAAAATTTTATATCTATAGAAAATTTTGTCAAAATTTTATATCTGTAGAAAATTTTGTTAAAATTTTATATCTGTAGAAAATTTTGTCAAAAATTTATTTCTTTAGAAAATTTTGTCGAAATTTTATTTCTATAGAAAATTTTGTCAAAATTTTATTTCTATAGAAAATTTTGTTAAAATTTTAGTTCTATAGAAAATTTTGTCAAAATTTTATTTCTAAGAAAAATTTTCAAAATTTTATTTCTATAGAAAATTTTGTTAAAATTTTAGTTCTATAGAAAATTTTGTCAAAATTTTATTTCTAAGAAAAATTTTCATAATTTTATTTCTATAGAAAATTTTGTCAAAATTTTATTTCTATAGAAAATTTTGTCAAAATTTTATTTCTATAGAAAATTATGCCAACATTTTATATCTATAGAAAATTTTGTCAAAATTTTATATCTGTAGAAAATTTTGTTAAAATTTTATATCTGTAGAAAATTTTGTCAAAAATTTATTTCTTTAGAAAATTTTGTCGAAATTTTATTTCTATAGAAAATTTTGTCAAAATTTTATTTCTATAGAAAATTTTGTTAAAATTTTAGTTCTATAGAAAATTTTGTCAAAATTTTATTTCTAAGAAAAATTTTCAAAATTTTATTTCTATAGAAAATTTTGTTAAAATTTTAGTTCTATAGAAAATTTTGTCAAAATTTTATTTCTAAGAAAAATTTTCATAATTTTATTTCTATAGAAAATTTTGTCAAAATTTTATATCTATAGAAAATTTTGTCAAAATTTTATATCTATAGAAAATTTTGTCAAAATTTTATATCTATAGAAAATTTTGTCAAAATTTTATATCTGTAGAAAATTTTGTCATAAATTTATTTCTTTAGAAAATTTTTCAAAATTTTATTTCTATAGAAAATTTTGTTAAAATTTTAGTTCTATAGAAAATTTTGTCAAAATTTTATTTCTATAGAAAATTTTGTCAAAATTTTATTTCTAAGAAAAATTTTCAAAATTTTATTTCTATAGAAAATTTTGTTAAAATTTTATCGCTATAGAAAATTTTTTTCAAAATTTTATTTCTATAGAAAATTTTGTTAAAATTGTATTTCTATAGAAAATTTTATCAAAATTTTATTTCTATAGATCATTTTGTCAACAATTTATTTCCATTGAAATTTTTGTCAAAATTTTATGTCTATAGAAAATTTCGTCAAAATTTTATTTCTATAGAAAATTTTGTCAAAATTTTATGTCTATAGAAAATTTTGTCAAAATTTTATTTCTATAGAAACTTTAGTCAACATTTTATTTCTATAGAAAATTTCGTCAAAATTTTATTTCTTTTTGTTAAAATTTTATTTCTATAGAAAATTTTGTCAAAATTTTATTTCTATAAAAAATTTTGTCGAAATTTTATTTCTATAGAAAATTTTGTCAAAAATTTATTTCTTTAAAATTTTATTTCTTTAGAAAATTTTTTCAAAATTTTATTTCTAAGAAAAATTTTCAAAATTTTATTTCTATAGAAAATTTTGTTAAAATTTTATTTCTATAGAAAATTTTTTCAAAATTTTATTTCTATAGATAAATTTGTCAAAAATTCATTTCTATAAAAATTTTGTCAAAATGATATGTCTATAGAAAATTTTGTCAAAATTTTATTTCTATAGAAAATTTTGTCAAAATTTTATTTCTTTAGAAAATTTTGTCAAAATTTTATTTCTATAGAAAATTTTGACAAAATTTCATTTCTATAGAAAATTTTGACAAAATTTTTTTCTATGGAAAATTTTGTCAAAATTTTATTTCTATAGAAACTTTAGTCAACATATTATTTCTCTAGAAAATTTCATCAAAATTTTATTTCTATAGAAAATTTCGTCAAAATTTTATTTCTTTTTGTTAAAATTTTATTTCTATAGAAAATTTTGTCAAAAATTTATTTCCATAGAAATTTTTGTCAAAAATTTATTTCCATAGAAATTTTTGTCAAAAATTTATTTCCATAGAAATTTTTGTCAAAACTTTATGTCTATAGAAAATTTTGTCAAAAATTTATTTCTAAAATAAATTTTTATTTGACCAATCCATTTGGTAATTGGTAATCAATTTCACGATTGAAGCAATTTCAATTAAAAAATTATTGGTTCATTAATTTGTAATTGCATCAAAAAAATGTTTTTCTATGAACGCAAAATTTATTTATATGTTGAAGCGTAAATGATATCCAATTTTTTAATAAAATCTTGACTTTGGATTTTTGAAGTAACAAAAACTTTTAGATTTCAAAAGGAATTTTTAAGAAAAGAAAATATTTTTCACTAAATGTTTACTGCCGGTGACGGCGGCATATATTGAGCCAACAACTTTCTCATACCCAACATTTCATATAGCATATACCTTTGTATTACCTATTGCCTCTGAAAGATATTGAAAAAGGGTAATTTGAAAAACATCAAAACCAGCAACATCCTTATTCACAACATTGTCCAAAGGACCAAAGGATTGTCAACAACTGTTGCCCAAAAACAATCAAAGAAGCAAGAATCTCTGTTACAAAGGATTAACAAAGGGGGTGGTTGTAAACGAAATAACAACCAGCATTTCATTTGTTTAGTCCTTTAAGTATTTGTTTTATTTTCATACATCCATTGAAACAATCACTCGTTCTAAACATTTAATCAAATCCCTGCACAACTGTTTGTATTCAATGGTGGTAAACAACACATGCGAGTGTACCGAACACATCGTTGGAGTCGTCTATCTTCACCAATTACATTGTGCCATACCACATAAAGTTAAAAAGGTGACAGTTTTGTATCTGTTTAACCAAAATAATAATTGTGGATTATTACAAATTTTAATATAGAATAAAATTTTGACATAATTTTCTATAGAAATAAAATTTTGACAAAATTTTCTATAGGAATAAAATTTTGTCAAAATTTTCAATAGAAATAAAATTTTGACAAAATTTTCTATAGAAATAAAATTTTGCCAAAATTTTCTATAGAAATAACATTTTGCCAAAATTTTCTATAGAAATAAAATTTTGACAGAATTTTCTATAGAAATAAAATTTTGACAAATTTTTCAATAGAAATAAAATTTTTAAAAAATTTCTATAGAAATAAAATTTTCACAATATTTTCTATAGGAATAACATTTTGACAAATATTTTCTATAGAAATACAATTTTGACAAAATTTTCTATAGGAATAAAATTTTGTCAAATTTTTCAATAGAAATAAAATTTTGACAGAATATTCTATAGAAATAAAATTTTGACAAATTTTTTAATAGAAATAAAATTTTTACAAAATTTTCTATAGAAATAAAATTTTCACAATATTTTCTATAGGAATAAAATTTTGACATTTTGCCTATAGAAATAAAATGTTGACAAATATTTTCTATAGAAATAAAATTTTGACAAAATTTTCTTTAGAAATAAAATTTTTACAAACTTTGCTATTGAAATAAAATTTTAACAAAGTTTTCTATAGAAATAAAATTTTGACAAAATTTTCTGTAGAAATAAAAAGTTGACAAAATTTTCTATAAAAATAAAATTTTGAAAATATTCTCTATAGGAAAAAAAATTGACAAAATTTTCTTTATAAATAAAATTTTGACAAATTTTCCTATAGAAATAAAATTTTGACAAATATTTTCTATAGAAATAAAATTTTAACAAAATTTTCTATAGGAATAAATTTTTGACAAAATTTTCTATAGAAATAAAATTTTGACAAAATTTTCTATAGAAATAAAATTTTGACGAAATTTTCTATAGGAATAAAATGTTGTCAAATTTTTCATAAGAAATAAAATGTTGACAAAATTTTCTATAGAAATAAAATTTTGCCAAAATTTTCTATAGAAATAAAATTTTGCCAAAATTTTCTATAGAAATAAAATTTTGACAGAATTTTCAATAGAAATAAAATTTTATTGTTTTTGTTTTGTTTTTATTCAGTCTGTTTGTTTCAAAATGCATTGATCAGCTATGGTGCGCGCATTCGAGACTGTTGTTGTACGAAGTACATTATTGTACTCTAGTACATGTAATGATATTATGGCTCATATATATGAGCCTATCATTACTCATTTTTTTATGATGTTATGGAAGAGCAAAAATGTTGTCCAAAATGGTTGGGAAGACAGCTGTTTCGGATTTCCACATCCTCATCAGTTCCCTTTATTGGACGATCTACTCATTTCAATTATTAGACAATATTGGTAAAGCTTTCTTATATTGCAAAGAATGAGCTTCAAACAATCCAAAATGTCAAAAAAAAAAAAAAAAATAGTAGAAACATGTTTGCCTTCCAATTAACACCACTCTAGTATATTGCCGTCGGCTATCTACTATTTTTCTTTTTTTGGACATTTTGGATTGTTTAAAGCTCATTCTTTGCAATATAAGAAAGCTTTACCAATATTGTCTAATAATTGAAATGAGTAGATCGTCCAATAAAGGGAACTGATGAGGATGTGGAAATCCGAAACAGCTGTCTTCCCAACCATTTTGGACAACATTTTTGCTCTTCCATAACATCATAAAAAAATGAGTAATGATAGGCTCATATATATGAGCCATAATATCATTACATGTACTAGAGTACAATAATGTACTTCGTACAACAACAGTCTTGAATGCGCGCATCATAGCTGATCAATGCATTTTGAAATAAAATTTTCCCAAAATTTTGTATAGAAATAAAATTTTGACAAAATTTTCTATTGGAATAAAATTTTTACAACATTTTCTATAAAAATGAACAATTGACAAAATTTTCTCTACGAATAAAATTTTGACAAAATTTTCTATAGAAATAAAATTTTGACATTTTGTCTATAGAAATAAAATTTTAACAAAATTTTTTATAGAAATAAAATTTTGACAAAATTTCCTATAGAAATATAAATTTGATCAAATTTCTATAGAAACAAAATTTTGACAAAATTTCTATAGAAATAAAATTTTGACAAAATTTTCTATAGAAATAAAATTTTGACAAAATTTTCTATAGAAATAAAATTTTCTATAGAAATAAAATTTTGACAAAATTTCCTATAAAAATAAAATTTTCTATAGAAATAAAATTTTGACAAACTTTCCTATAGAAATATAAATTTGATCACATTTTCTATAGAAATAAAATTTTGCCAAAATTTTCTATAGAAATAAAATTTTGCCAAAATTTTCTATAGAAATAAAATTTTGCCAAAATTTTCTATAGAAATAAAATTTTGCCAAAATTTTGTATAGAAATAAAATTTTGACAGAATTTTCTATAGAAATAAAATTATGCCATAATTTTCTATAGAAATAAAATTTTGACAAAATTTTCTATAGAAATAAAATTTTGACAAAATTTTCTATAGGAATAAAATTTTGTCAAATTTTTCAATAGAAATAAAATTTTGACAAAATTTTTTATAGAACTAAACTTTTGACAAAATGTTCTATAGAACTAAAATTTTGACAAAATTTCCTATAGAAATAAAATTTTGACAAAATTTTCTATAGAAATAAAATTTTGACAAAATTTTTCTTTAAAAAATTTTGACAAAATTTTTTCCAAAATTTTCTATAGAAATAAAATTTTGATCAAAATTTCTATAGAAATAAAATTTTGATCAAAATTTCTATAGAAATAAAATTTTGACAAAATTTTCTATAGAAATAAAATTTTTACAGAATTTTCTATATAAATAAAATTTTGACAAAATTTTCTATTGAAATAAAATTTTGACAAAATTTTCTATTGAAATAAAATTTTGACAAAATTTTCTTGAAGAAATAAAATTTTGACAAAATTTTCTATTGAAATAAAATTTTGACAGAATTTTCTATAGGAATAAAATTTTGACAAAATTTTCTATAGAAATAAAATTTTGACAGAATTTTCTATAGGAATAAAATTTTGACAAAATTTTCTATAGAAATAAAATTTTGACAAGGTTAGGTTAAAGTGGCAGCCCGATTAAGATTCAGGCTCACTTAGACTATTCAGTCCATTGTGATACCAATTTTGACAAAATTTTCTTTACGAATAAAATTTTGACAAAATTTTCTATAGAAATAAAATTTTCCCAAAATTTTCTATAGAAATAAAATTTTGACAAAATTGTCCATAGAATTAAAATTTTGACAAAATTTTCTCTAAGAATACAATTTTGACAAATATTTTCTCTAGAAAAAAAATTTTCTGTAGAAATAAAATTTTGTCTATAGAAATAAAAAGTTGTCGCAATTTGCTATAGAAATAAAATTTTGACAAAATTTGCTATAGAAATAAAAGTTTTACAAAATTTTCTATAGAAATAAAATTTTTTGAATATTGTTGACCTCTTTTATGATTGTTCTGATTATTAGTTTTATTCGGCTTGAGGTCATAGAAAGAAACGATATTTGATTTATTTCCAATATTTTATTGAATTGGTGTAATTGATTTGAATATGGACAACCGTTACAACCAAATGCCTTCTTTAGAAATCTTAGACTTAAGGGCGTATTATAAGCCTTAATGATTCTTTAAATGAGAATCATTGAATTGTGATTTTTTTCTAAATCGAAGAAAAAGGCAAGCATTTCAAATCTGTTTCCAATAGACTGAATACAATTCAATCCCATATGTGGTTAGTATGCCACATTAGCATATGTGGTGAGGTGGTCTACAAATAGGTCATATTGTAATAGAGGCTTATATACATGTTTCTTTGGATGTATATGTATATCCACACACACACACACACACACACCATATTATTATGATTATGTACACTTTAATGGCTTTTGTTGTGAAATAATTTAAGTAGGACTATAAAACATTTTTTTTTACACAAAATATTGCTGAAATAAAATCTTTACTACTTCCTACCTTTATTTATGGGAGGGTTACTTAATGCTTTTGTGTGTGTTGGAGTGTGGGAGCGTTTGTGCGTATTGGGGGCATTTGAGTGCTTCCGTGTGATGTATTAATGTGAGTGCTCATATTTACTCTCAAAGGATATTTCGGTATTGCCTTTGGCCTTACATTCAACATGCTCTTTTAATTTACAAAAATTTAATATCGTTAAAAAAAAACACACACACACAAACATATTTATGTTGTAATGAAAGAGCAAAGAAGCTGTAGAGAGACTTGAATATTTAAACAATAAACCAAGCAAATAAATTCGATGTCAAAAGGCATACACATCGAAGCCCTTTGATTTGATGGAATATTTCATTGTATTTGGCCTCCAGGCCAAATATCAACTGAGCTTATTTCTCTTCCATTACCAAAAGATGACAAAATTGTTCCTTTCTCAAATTTTACAAAGTTAAAAAGGGGCATATATACAATATCAACGAACTGTGACAGCAAGCTCATAGGGGTACTGTTATTTTTAAAAACAGATTAAGTCTATTTAACTCAGCCGGTTGTAGTGTAACGAGCTTTTCTCGTCAGATGAGGTATACCTAGAGAAGTATTAAGATCACTTGTAACTTTTTCACGGTAACCATAGAAAAAACAAAACAAAATTTTTCCGACAAACATAAATATATTTACCATGAAATTAACATGTTTACAACAAACATGTTACATGTTCACCGTGAAAAGTTGACATTATATTCTTTAAACATAATTAAGGTGGTCATGTTGCTTCTATGGATCGCATTAGCCCCAAAAATAATATTTTCTCGCCAATAATATTTTTGTTTGCCGAAATCAGATATATAATTTCCGACAAAATAACATAGTTGCGACAAAACCTATTACAGGTTCCATGGGATAAAGTACCTTTAAGCTCTTGAAACATATTTGGAGTGAAGTGATATTGCTTCGGTGGAAAATTTTTGTCCCCAAAAAATATTATTTTCTCGCCAATCATAAACCTGCCAATCCATGTAATATTTATACCCTAAACCACATAGTGGTCAGGGTATAATAACTTTGATATGCCAAAAAATGTGCCCACTAGATATATTGATTTTGGACGCCATAAAATATATACTGATTGACTCAGACTCACACCCTGAGTCGATCTAACGCTTGATGTCCGTCCGTCCGTCCGTCCGTGTGACCGTTCATGTATATGATGTTTGCAAGATTCCAATCGTAATTATTTTGATGAAATTTTGTATATGTCATTTTTTATGGGACAAGGATGAACACTATTGAATTTGAAAAAAATCGGATCAAATTTAGATATAGTTCCCATATACATATATGTATTGCCCGATTTCGATAAATGGGGTCAGATTGCGTTCATTTATCAAACGATCAGCGTTAAATTTCCCACAAAGTAATCTAATTGAGCAGCCTTTAATTGTACCAAATTTCATCAAAATAGGTTCAGATTTAAATATAGGTCCCATATATATGTAACGCCCGATTTTCCCAAATTTGGCTATAAGTCCCTTATTTATCAACCGATCTTACTCAAAGTTGGCAAAATCTAAATTTCTATAGTACTTACTATATGTGCAAAAAAGCATCGATATCGGATCAGATTTAGCTATAGCTCCCATATATATGTATCGCCCGATTTTCCCAATTTTGGCCATAAGTCCCTTATTTATCAACCGATCTTACGAAAAGTTGGCAAAATCTAATTTTCTATAGTACTTACTATATGTGCAAAAAATCATCGGAATCGGTTCAGATTTAGCTATAGCTCCCATACATATGTAGCGTCCGATTTTCCCAAATTAGCCCTTATAACCTTTTTTTGACCATAGTGGCCTCATTTATTAACCGATCTTACTTAAATTTAGCACAAGGTAATCTCCTGTAATACCAACTAAACCTGCAAAAATATAATCCAAATCGGTTCAGATTTAGATATAGCTCCCATATATATGCCTCGCTCGATTTTCCCAAAGTTTGCCATAATTCTCTTATTTATCAACCGATCTTACTCATAGTTGACTTACTCTAATCTTCTGTACTACTGACAATATGGACAAAAAATCATCGAAATCGGTACAGATTTAAATATAGCTCCCATATAAAGGTATCGCCCGTTTTTCAAAAATTTACCCCTTTTTAACTTTATTTCTGACCATAATAGCCTTATTTAGTAACCGATCTTACTCAAATTCAGCACAAGGTAATCTCCTGTAATAACAACAAAACCTGCGAAATATCATCCAAACAGATTCAGATTTCGATATAGCTTCCATATATATGCCTTGCTCGATTTTCCCAAATTTTGCCATAATACTCTTATTTAATAACCAATGTTACTCAAATTTAAAATTTTAAAGTAATACCCGATCGTAGTTAGACTCACATGTAGCTCTTATATATAAATATATTTTTCAATTTTCACAAATTTGGATTTATTACCCACACTAATTTAGCGATTTCTTCTTTTTTTATTTAATAACTCATTTAAATATGCCCCACAAACAATGTTTACTAATTCAGTACGGGTGGTTTAGGGTATGATATAGTCGGCCCCACCCAACTTTCTACTTTACTTACATGTAATCTTAATGGACTTAACATCTTTTCAAAATAAATCTTTTAGATATTCGTAATATTTGATGTATTTTTGATCAACTTTACCGATGCTTTTCTCTCTATCAAAGGCTGAGGGTAAATCTGTGAAAAGACTAAAAGATATCTTTGATGTTCTATTGGAGACAAATCAGTTTCCCCTTAGCTTTTGTCATTTATGCTCATCTATACGCTCTCTTTTGAAAACTTTGTAGTCACTAAGGCTTTTGGCTTTCTAAGTGATTGCGTTGAACCTTTAATACCATATCCTTTAAATTCGTTTATCACTAATACCATATACCATATGACATGTTTTTTATTGAGGAAATGTGATTTGAGATTGAAACTACAATTGAATGTTGGTTCTGTTTAAAAAAATCCTAAAAGTATGGAAAATTTTGTCAAAATTTTATTTCTGTAGAAAATTTTGTCAAAATTTTATTTCTGTAGAAAATTTTGTCAAATTTCTATTTTTATAGACAATTTTGGTCAAAATCTCATTTCTATAGAAAAAATTGTCAAAATTTTATTTCTATAGAAAATTTTTTCAAAATTTTATTTCTATAGAATATTTTTTCAAAATTTTATTTCTATAGAAAATTTTGTCAAAATTTTATTTCTATAGAAAATTTTGTCAAAATTTTATTTCTATAGAAAATTTTGTCAAAATTTTATTTCTATAGAAAATTTTGTCAAAATTTTATTTCTATAGAAAATTTTGTCAAAACTTTATTTCTATAGCAAATTTTATCAACATTTTATTTCTACAGAAAATATTGTGAAAATTTTATTTCTATAGAAAATTTTGGTAAAATTTTATTTCTATAGAAAATTTTGTCAAAATTTTATTTCTATAGAAAATTTTGTCAAAATTTTATTTCTATAGAAAATTTTGTCAAAACTTTATTTCTGTAGAAAGTTTTATCAACATTTTATTTCTATAGAAAATTTTGTCAAAATTTTATTTCTATAGAAAATCTTGTTAAAATTTTATTTCCATAGAAAATTTTGTCAAATCTTTATTTCTGTAGAAAAATTTGTCAAAATTTTATTTCTATAGAAAATTTTATCAACATTTTATTTCTATAGAAAATATTGTGAAAATTTTATTTCTATAGAAAATTTTGGTAAAATTTTAATTCCATAGAAATATTTGTCAAAATTTTATTTCTGTAGAAAATTTTGTTAAAATTTAATTTTTATAGAAATTTTTGTTAAAATTTTATTTTTAAAGAAATTTTTGTTAAAACTTTATTTCTATAGAAAATTTCTCTAGAAAATTGTGTCAAAATTTTATTTCTGTAGAAAATTTTGTCAAAATTTTATTTCTGTAGAAAATTTTGTCAAAATTTTATTTCTGTGAAAAATTTTGTCAAATTTCTATTTTTATAGACAATTTTGGTCAAAATCTCATTTCTATAGAAAAATTTGTCAAAATTTTATTTCTATAGAAAATTTTTTCAAAATTTTATTTCTATAGAACATTTTTTCAAAATTTTATTTCTATAGAAAATTTTGTCAAAATTTTATTTCTATAGGAAATTTTGTCAAAATTTTATTTCTATAGAAAATTTTGTCAAAATTTTATTTCTGGAGAAAATTTTATCAACATTTTATTTCTATAGAAAATGTTATCAACATTTTATTTCTATAGAAAATATTGTGAAAATTTTATTTCTATAGAAAAATTTGTCAAAATTTTATTTCTATAGAAAATTTTTTAAAATTTTATTTCTATTGAAAAGTTTGTCAAAATTTTATTTCTATAGAAAATTTTGTAAAAATTTTATTTCTATAGAATATTTTGTCAAAATTTTATTTCTACAGAAAATTTTGTCAAAATTTTATTTCTATAGAAAATTTTGTCAAAATTTTATTTCTATAGAAAATTTTGTCAAAACTTTATTTCTATAGAAAATTTTATCAACATTTTATTTCTATAGAAAATATTGTGAAAATCATACTTCTATAGAAAATTTTGTCAAAATTTTATTTATATAGAAAATTTTGTCAAAATTTTATTTCATAGAAAATGTTGTCAATATTTTATTTCTATAGAAAATTTGTCAAAATTTTATTTCTATAGAACATATTTTTCTAAATTTTATTTCTGTAGAAAATTTTGTCAAAATCTTACTTCTATAGAACATTTTGTCAAAACATTATTTTTATAGAACATGTTGTTAAAATTTTATTTCTAATTGATTGCGTTGAACCTTTAATACCACATACATTTATTTCTATAGAAAATGTTGTCAAAATTTTATTTCTATAGAAAAAATTGTCAAAATTTTATTTCTATAAAAAATTTTGTCGCAATTTTATTCCTATAAAAATTTTTGTCAAAACTTTATTTCTGTAGAAAATTTTGTCAAAACTTTATTTCTATAGAAAATTTTATCAATATTTTATTTCTATAGAAAATATTGTGAAAATTTTATTTCTATAGAAAAGTTTGGTAAAATTTTAATTCCATAGAAAATGTTGTCAAATATTTATTTCTGTAGAATATTTTGTTAAAATTTTATTTTTATAAAAAAAATTATCAACATTTTATTTCTATAGAAAATTCTGTCAACCTTTTATTTCTATAGAAAATTTTATCAAAATTTTATTTCCATTGAAAATTTTAGTAAAAATTTAATTCCATAGAAAATTTTGTCAAAATTTTATTTCTGTAGAAAATTTTGTCAAAATATTATTTCTGTGAAAAATTTTTTCAAATTTCTATTTTTATAGACAGTTTTGTCAAAATATCATTTCTATAGAAAAAATTGTCAAAATTTTATTCCTATAGAAAATTTTTTCAAAATTTTATTTCTATAGAAAATTTTGTCAAAATTTTATTTCTATAGAAAATTTTGTCAAAACTTTATTTTTATAGAAAATTTTGTCAAAACTTTATTTCTATAGCAAATTTTATCAACATTTTATTTCTATAGAAAATATTGTGAAAATTTTATTTCTATAGAAAATTTTGGTAAAATTTTAATTCCATAGAAAATTTTGTCAAAATTTTATTTCTGTAGAAAATGTTGTTAAAATTTTATTTCATAGAAAATTTTGTCAAAATTCTATTTCTGTGGAAAATTTTGTTAAAAATTTATTTCTATAGAAAATTTTATTTCTACAGAAAATTTTGTCAAAATATTATTTCTGTAGAAAATTTTGTCAAAATTCTATTTTTATAGAAAATTTTGTCAAAATTTTATTTCTGTAGAAAAGTTTGTCAAAATTTAGTTCTGTAGAAAATATTGTCAAAATTGTATTTCTGTAGAAAAATGTTATCAAAATTTTGTTTCCATAGGAAATTGTGTCAACATTTTATTTTTGTAGAAAATTTTGTCAAAATCTTACTTCTTTAGAAAATGTCAAAATTTTATTTCTATAGAAAATTTTGTGAGAATTTAATTATATAGAAAATTTTGTGAGAATTTAATTCTATAGAAAATGATAATTTGTGTAATAGAAAATTTGTGAAGTACCTCTTATTCTACCATTCTACCAAATGGCAAACAATCTTATAGTAATCATTTTTGGTAGAATTCAACCGACTGTGGCAACCGTGATTTTGGTGGCTATTGTGCGGTAGAAATGAACCAAGGAACCTCTTTTTAAAGCCATATTGTGATGTGTGCGATGTTGCTGCAAATGTCCATGATCCGTTTGTTTGTCTGCTCGCAGTAAAATTAGCTGGTAAATAAGGGTTTTATGGCCAAATTTGTGAAAATCGGGCGATACATATATATGGGAGCTATAGCTAAATCTGAACCGATTTCGATGAAATTTGGCACTCTTAAAGGTGGTCACTTTGATTACTTTGTGGCAAATTTGACGTCGATCGGTTGGTAAATGAACGCAATGTGACCACATTTATCGAAATCGGGCGATACATATATATATATATATATATGGAAGCTATATCTAAGTTTGATCCGATTTTTTCCAAATTCAATAGCGTTCGTCCTTGTGCCATAAACACGCCATATACCAAATTTCATCGAAATCGGTTAATAAATGCGACGGGAATACTGGGAACAACAAATACTTGGATGAACGGACGGACACCAAGCGCTAGATTGACTCAGGAGGTGATTCTGACTCAATACCATAAATCAATATTTCTGGTTAGCACTTTTTTTTGTCAGATCAAAGTTATTATACCCTGACCACTATGAGGTTTAGGGTATAAAAATATGCACAACCATTACACAGGGTCTGCTAAAGAAGAAAACTTCTTCTCCTCAATCCGAGGTGGGTCTAATTGCTCAATTTATGCATTCAAACCTCAAACCCTGCTTTTTCCAAGATTTCTTGGTATTCCACCTTTTACTTAAAAGGCTATCACAGGCCAATGCATTGGCCTTTATATGGATCCATGTAGGTGTGACCAATATGGGAATTTGATGTCTTCATTGCTATGACATATCTCTTAACATCTGTTTCTGCCATCGATATGAAGGAGTAAGATTGAGTTTGCAGGCATTTTTTAGTATTCAGTGGTAGTACCACTCAGTGATACTCAAAACTAAAGACAAAAAAAAAATAAGCGGAAAGCCTTACTTACAAATCTGTCACTGCATTTAATTAAAATTTCCACTCACATGTCTCAATTAAATGCTTAATACTACAATCACCATCAGCATCTGCATCATTATAAACTCCTCCTGCTTGCCATCCATCCATCAATCGTATAAGAATCTTAGGCGATCATTGATTTGGATGCTAGCCTGTGTAGCTTTTTGTCCAGTCGTAGTGTAGTAATGGACCCATTTGGTAAATTTGTCAATCATTAACGTTTATCACGTGCCAATTTAATGATTTTCACATGCATGCCCATTATACTCTGACCAAGATGATGACGATGATGATGAGAATGGATAAAATATTGTTCCCCCATAAGAGCTTCAAAAGAAAAGAAAAAAAGACACAAACCAAAAGTATTGGAAAATTTAACGCCAAGTGTGTTGAGGTATCGCCATCACCAACCACCAAGCCTGTATCCTCTCCAGTGTAAACTTGTTTGCCAACATCGATGACCATCAAATATGCCATAGTGTGAAGTAACCTTGTCGTTGACCAAAAACTGAGGAGAAAACTGATGAGACAAAATGCTGTGACTTCACAACATGATCATCATCACCATCAATTCGTCCATCACCACCAAAGGCTATCGCACAATCCTTAAAGGTATTCTGCTGTCTGACGATACTGTCCAATGCCCATCAAACATATTGACTACATGACAAGCCAAGACGACTTGGAAGCTTGTCCATATATCAAATGTTACAAAGTTAGCGTAATAAGAAAACTGGAAACTGCCAGAGGCGAGGGAGGTTTAATAATTTACGGTAGATTTTGAAAAAAATTTCTTTAGAAAAAAATGTTCACAAAATTTTGTATGGAAATAAATTTATGACAAAATTTTCTATAGAAATAAAATTTTGGCAAAATTATCTATAGAAATAAAATTTTGGAAAAATTTTCTATAAAAAAAATTACAAAATTTTCTATAGAAATAATATTTTGACAAAATTTTCTATAGAAATGAAATTTTGATAAAATTTTCTATAGAAATAAAATGTTGGCAGAATTTTCTATAGAAATAAAATGTTGACAGAATTTTCTATAGAAATAAAATTTTGGCAAAATTTTCTATAGAAATAAAATTTTGACAACATTTTCTATAGAAATAAAATGTTGGCAAAATTTTCTATAGAAATAAAACTTTGGCAACATTTTCTATAGAAATAAAATTTTGATAAAATTTTCTGTAGAAATAAAATTTTGACAAAATGTTCTATAGAAATAAAATTTTGGCAAAATTTTCTATAGAAATAAAATTTTGACAAAATTTTCTATAGAAATAAAATTTTGAAAAAATTTTACGGAATCTAGAAGTCCAAGAAGTAAAGTCGAGAGATCGGTCTATATGGGGGCTATATCAAACCATGGACCGATACTCACCATTTTCGGCACACCTCCTTAGGGTCCTAGAATACCTCTAGATTTCCGATTTGAGGCAAATTGGGTAAAAATTACGGATTCTAGAAGACCAAGAGGTAAAATCGGGAGATCGGTCTATATGGTGGCTATATCAAAACATGGACCAGTACTCACCATTTTCGGCACACGTCTTTAGGGTCAAAGAGTACCTCAAGATTTCAAATTTTGACAAAATTTCCTATAGAAATAAAATTTTGACAAAATTTCCTATAGAAATAAAATTTTGGCCAAATTTTCTATAGAAACAAAATTTTGGCAAAATTTTCTATAGAAATAAAATTTTGGCAAAATTTTCTATAGAAATAAAATTTTGGCAAAATTTTCTATAGAAATAAAATTTTGGCAAAATTTTCTATAGAAATAAAAATTTGGCAAAATTTTCTGTAGAAATAATATTTTGACAAAATTTCCTATAGAAATAAAATTTTGACAAAATTTTCTATAGAAATAAAATGTTGACAAAATCTTCTATCGAAATAAAATTTTGACAAAATTTTCTGTAGAAATAAAATTTTGACAAAATTTTCTATAGAAATAAAATCTTGACAAAATTTTTCTAAAAAAAAATAAAATTTGGCAACATTTTCTAAAAAAAAATAAAATTTTGACAAAATTTTCTATAGAAATAAAATTTTGACAAAATTTTCTATAGAAATAAAATTTTGACAAAATTTTCTATAGAAATAATATTTTGACAAAATTTTCTATAGAAATAAAATTTTGACAAAATTTTCTATATAGATACAATTTTGAAAAATTTTCTAAAAAAAATAAAATTTGGCAACATTTTCTAAAAAAATAAAATTTTGACAAAATTTTCTATAGAAATAAAATTTTGGCAAAATTTTCTATAGAAATAAAATTTTGGGAAAATTTTCTATAGAAATAAAATTTTGACAAAATTTTCTATAGAAATAAAATTTTGACAAAATTTTCTATATAGATACAATTTTGAAAAATTTTCTAAAAAAAAATAAAATTTGGCAACATTTTCTAAAAAAAATAAAATTTTGGAAAATTTTCTATAAAAAAAAATTACAAAATTTTTTATAGAAATAATATTTTGACAAAATTTTCTATAGAAATGAAATTTTGATAAAATTTTCTATAGAAATAAAATGTTGGCAGAATTTTCTATAGAAATAAAATGTTGACAGAATTTTCTATAGAAATAAAATTTTGGCAAAATTTTCTATAGAAATAAAATTTTGACAACATTTTCTATAGAAATAAAATGTTGGCAAAATTTTCTATAGAAATAAAACTTTGGCAAAATTTTCTATAGAAATAAAATTTTGGCAAAATTTTCTATAGAAATAAAATTTTGACAAAATTTTACGGAATCTAGAAGTCCAAGAAGTAAAGTCGAGAGATCGGTCTATATGGGGGCTATATCAAACCATGGACCGATACTCACCATTTTCGGCACACCTCCTTAGGGTCCTAGAATACCTCTAGATTTCCGATTTGAGGCAAATTGGGTAAAAATTACGGATTCTAGAAGACCAAGAGGTAAAATCGGGAGATCGGTCTATATGGTGGCTATATCAAAACATGGACCAGTACTCACCATTTTCGGCACACGTCTTTAGGGTCAAAGAGTACCTCAAGATTTCAAATTTTGACAAAATTTCCTATAGAAATAAAATTTTGGCAAAATTTTCTATAGAAATAAAATTTTGACAAAATTTCCTTAGAAATAAAATTTTGGCAAAATTTTCTATAGAAATAAAATTTTGGCAAAATTTTCTATAGAAATAAAATTTTGGCAAAATTTTCTATAGAAATAAAAATTTGGCAAAATTTTCTATAGAAATAATATTTTGACAAAATTTCCTATAGAAATAAAATTTTGACAAAATTTTCTATAGAAATAAAATGTTGACAAAATCTTCTATCGAAATAAAATTTTGACAAAATTTTCTGTAGAAATAAAATTTTGACAAAATTTTCTATAGAAATAAAATCTTGACAAAATTTTTCTAAAAAAAAATAAAATTTGGCAACATTTTCTAAAAAAAATAAAATTTTGACAAAATTTTCTATAGAAATAAAATTTTGACAAAATTTTCTATAGAAATAAAATTTTGACAAAATTTTCTATAGAAATAAAATTTTGACAAAATTTTCTATAGAAATAAAATTTTGACAAAATTTTCTATAGAAATAAAATTTTGACAAAATTTTCTATATAGATACAATTTTGAAAAATTTTCTAAAAAAAAATAAAATTTGGCAACATTTTCTAAAAAAATAAAATTTTGACAAAATTTTCTATAGAAATAAAATTTTGGGAAAATTTTCTATAGAAATAAAATTTTGGGAAAATTTTCTATAGAAATAAAATTTTGACAAAATTTTCTATAGAAATAAAATTTTGACAAAATTTTCTATATAGATACAATTTTGAAAAATTTTCTAAAAAAAAAAATAAAATTTGGCAACATATTCTAAAAAAAATAAAATTTTGACAAAATTTTCTATAGAAATAAAATTTTGGCAAAATTTTCTATAGAAATAAAATTTTGGAAAAATTTTCTATAGAAATAAAATTTTGACAAAATTTTTTGTAGAAATAAAATTTTGACTAAATTTTCTATAGAAATAAAATTTTGACAAAATTTTCTGTAGAAATGAAATTTAGATAAATTTTTTTATAGAAATAAAATGTTGACAGAATTTTCTATAGAAATAAAACTTTGGAAAAATTTTCTATAGAAATAAAATTTCGACAAAATTTTCTATAGAAATAAAATTTTGACAAAATTTTCTATAGGAATAAAATTTTGACAAAATTTTCTGTAGAAATAAAATTTTGACAAAATTTTCTATAGAAATAAAATTTTGACAAAATTTTCTATAGAAATAAAATTTTGACAAAATTTTCTATAGAAATAAAATTTTGACAAAATTTTCTATAGAAATAAAATTTGGACAAAAGTTTCTATAGGAATAAAATTTTCTGTAGAAATAAAATTTTGACAACATTTTCTATAGAAATAACATTTTGACAAAATTTTCTATAGAAAAAAGTTTTTGACAAAATTTTCTATAGAAATAAAATTTGACAAAATTTTCTATATATTCTATATATTTTGAAAATTTTTCTAACAAAAAATAAAATTTGGGAAAATTTTCTAAAAAAAATAAAATTTTGGCAAACTTTTCTATAGAAATAAAATTTTGACAAAATTTTCTGTAGAAATAAAATTTTCACAAAATTTTCTATAGAAATGAAATTTTGATAAATTTGTCTATAGAAATATAATTTTGACAAAATTTTCTATAGAAATCAAATTTTGACAAAATTTTCTGTAGAAATAAAATTTTGACAAAATTTTCTATAGAAATAAAATTTTGACAAAATTTTCTATAAAAATAAAATGTTGACAAAATTTTCTATAGAAATAAAATTTTGACAAAATTTTCTAAAAAAATAACATTTTGGCAAACTTTTCTATAGAAATAAAATTTTGACAAAATTCTCTGTAGAAATAAAATTATGACAAAATTTTATACAGAAATGAACTTTTGATACAATTTTCTATAGAAATAAAATGTTGACAGAATTTTCTATAGAAATAAAATGTTGGCAAAATTTTCTATGGAAATAAAATTTGACAAAATTTTCTATGGAAATAAAATTTGGACAAAATTTTCTATAGAATTAAATTTTTGAAAAATGTGATTTTTTGTTTGGTAGTTTTTTTTTTCAAATTTCCCCCAAATGTTGATAGATTATTTTTGGCTCTGGAGACAACCGTGCAGGGATCCGAAGAAAAGAGGACCTCTAGAAAGACAAATTTCCGTACGATTACAACAGACAGACAGGCAGACTTGTTATGTCATCATCAGGACAGTGGAATCAATTGAATTGAATTCAATTGAAATTGAGTTGAAATTTGATAAGCAATACGAAAAGGTTTTTTCGACTATACCATTAGATTAGACATCGACTCACTCTAATAAACT
This sequence comes from Haematobia irritans, assembly GCF_050003625.1. Classification (NCBI taxonomy): domain Eukaryota; kingdom Metazoa; phylum Arthropoda; class Insecta; order Diptera; family Muscidae; genus Haematobia; species Haematobia irritans. Next base: position 197,013,112 of record NC_134400.1, on the reverse strand, counting down.
CTTGTCATACTTTTCAATTTATCCATGTCATGTGTCCATGGACTGCAAATTTCTGTGAATGACCACATTATTCGAATATGATTGGTGACGATGAAGTTGTATCGACACTTGGTGAGTGAATTATTGTGGCATGGTCATTATTTTTCGTGACGAACATTCATTGCAATCGAATACCGAGTACCCGCTTTACTTCAAAAGATCGATATAGCAAGCAAATCACTTTCTTCGGACTCTGATGCATGAACAACCATAAACAATGGTTAGAAAATGGAGAATGTATTTTAACGATACAGAAAAAATTAAAAACAAAATATTTCCAATTAAAAATATTTAATTCAAGTTCAAAACATAATCAATTAAAAAATAATTAACAATTAATTTCGTAATTGAATTCGAAATTTTCTTTCTATGTTCTATGTGATATTTATTATTTGACAATAAAATTTATTACATTAAATTTAAATAAATTTATACGAAATGTTATTATTTTTTTTATTGAATTAAATTACATGAAGCAATTTAAATTAAAAAATTATTCATATAATAAAATTCGGGATTGCATCAGAAAACCTTTTTCTTTACAATAAAATTATTTAAATTAACTTCCAGAAAATTAATTTAAATTATTTTCTTTTACATTTAATTAAATTCAACTAAATTTAAATAAATTTAACAAAAATTAATTAAATTCTATTCAATTCTATTGAATTAAATTAAATCGTAATACTTGCATTTTGATTGGAATAGTTAGCCATGGATTATCCCATATTCAAAGCCATGGATGTTATTATTACCTACCGTCTAGGCGATTCGAATTCAAACTCATCTCCTCAAACGAAACATTCGCAACCATAGAAAAGAATCCATTGAAAATTGTTGCTTTTCAACAACATCACGAAAATTCGATTAAAATACCAAAAATGTTTTTTGCTTTGTACTTTTCTTTCTTTTGTTATTGCAGTTTCTTTATGATGTTGTTGTTGTTGTTATTTTCCCAATGCAATATTTTCCATTACATTGAAGAAGCCGTGTAAGTTCATACTCACTCGCTCATTCATACACACATATCGTTGGTTAGTTATTGTTGGCGGCTGGCGGTACTGTTGATGATATTGCATGTAAGCTCATTATTACTTTTGTCCGATGTTAAAGAGATGTGGATCTGTGGAGTATAGAGAACTGACTACACAGTGTTTTAGCAGCTAGAAAAATTGCTAAATTACCGAAATTGATTGAGATAAATAAATAAAGGCAGAATATATACCTATTTATAGAAAATTTTGCCAAACATTTATTTCTATAGAAAATTTTGTCAAAAATTTATTTCTATAGAAAATTTTGTCAAAAATGTATTTCTATAGAAAAATTTTGTCACAATTTTATTTCTATGAACACTCTTCGAAAAATTTTATTCTATCGACAATTTTGTCAAAATTTTATTTCTTTAGAAAATTTTGTCGAAATTTACTTCAATAGAACATTTTGTCAAAATGTTATTTCTATAGAAAATTTTGTTTTTTTTTTTAGAAAATTCATCCAACCAATTGGCTTAATATTTGTGTATTGTAAATAGATTGCAAATAAAGATATAAAGATAAGAAAAAAATTATATAAAAATTTTTGTAAAAATTTTATTTCTATAGAAAATTTTGTCAAAATTTTATTTCTATAGAAAATTTTGTCAAAATTTTATTTCTGTAGTAAATTTTCTGAAAATTTAATTTCTATAGAAAATTTTGTCAAAATTTTATTTCTATAAAAAATCTTCGTAAAATTTTATTTCTATTGACAATTTTGTCAAAATTTTATTTCTATAGAAAATTTTGTCAATTTATATAGAAATTTTTGTCAAAATTTTATTTCTATAAACAATATTCGCAAATTTTATTTCTATAGAAAATTTTGTCAAACTTTTATTTCTATAGAAAATTTTGTCAAAAATTTATTTCTATTGACAATTTTATCAAAATTTTATTTCTATAGAAAATTTGGCAACTTATATAGAAATTTTTGTCAAAATTTTATTTCTATAAAAAATGTTCGCAAATTTTATTTCTATAGAAAATTTTGTCAAACTTTTATTTCTGTAGAAAATTTGGTCAAATTTTTATTTCTCTAGAAAATGTTCTGAAAATTTGATTTCTAAAGAAAATATTCTCAAAATTTTACTTCTGTAGAAAATTTTCTCAAAATTTTATTTCTATAGAAAATTTTGTCAAAAATTTATTTCTATAGAAAATTTTGTCAAAAATTTATTTCTATAGAAAATTTTGTCAAAAATTTATTTCTATAGAAAATTTTGTCAAAAATTTATTTCTATAGAAAATTTTTTCAAAAATTTATTTCTATAGAAAATTTGGTCAAAATTTTATTTCAATAGAAAATTTTGTCAACCTTTTATTTCTATAAAAAATTTTGTTAAAATTTTATTTCTACAGAAAATGTCAAATTATATAGAAATTTTAAAAATTTTATTTCTATAAAAAATGTTCGCAAATTTTATTTCTATAGAAAATTTTGTCAAAAATTTATTTCTATAGAAAATTTGGTCAAAATTTTATTTCTATTAAAAATTTTGGAAATTTTTTATTTCTATAGAAAATTTTGTCAAAATTTTATTTCTATAGAAAATTTTGTCAAAATTTTATTTCTATAGAAAATTTTGTCAAAATTGTATTTCTGTAGAAAATTTTGTCAAAAATTTATTTCTATCAAAAATTTGGTCAAAATTTTATTTCTATAGAAAATTTTGTCAAAATTTTATTTCTATAGAACATTTTATCAAAATTTTATTTCTATAGAAAATTTTGTCAAAATTTTATTTCTATACAAAATCTTCGTAAAATTTTATTTCTATTGACAATTTTGTCAAAATTTTATTTCTATAGAAAATTTTGTCAATTTATATAGAAATTTTTGTCAAAATTTTATTTCTATAAACAATGTTCGCAAATTTTATTTCTATAGAAAATTTTATCAAAATATTACTTCTGTAGAAAATCTTCTCAAAATTTTATTTCTATAAAAAAATTTTCGTAAAATTTTATATCTGTAGAAAATTTTGTCAAAAATTTAAATTTTAAATTAAATTTAAATTTTATTTCTATAGAAAATTGTGTGAAAATGCTGTCAAATTATATAGAAATTTTTGTCAAAATTTTATTTTTATAAAAAATGTTCGCAAATTTTATTTCTAAAGAAAATTTTGTCAAACTTTTATTTCTGTAGAAAATTTTGTCAAAAATTTATTTCTATAGAAAATTTTGGCAAAATTTTATTTCTATAGAAAATTTTGTCAAAATTGTATTTCTATAGAAAAATTTGTCAAAATTTTATTTCTATAGAAAATATTGTGAAAATTTTATTTCTATAGAAAATTTTGTGAAAATTTTATTTCTATAAAAAATTTTGTGAAAATTTTATTTCTATAGAAAATTTTGTCAAAAATTTATTTCTATAGAAAATTTGGTCATAATTTTATTTCTATTAAAAATTTTCGAAATTTTTTATTTCGATAAAAAATTTTCGCAATTTTTTATTTCTATAGAAAATTTTGAAAATATTTTATTTTTATAGAAAATTTTGTCAAAATTTTATTTCTATAGAAAATTCTGTCAAAATTTTATTTCTACAGAAAATTTTGTCAAAATTTTATTTCTATAGAAAATATTGTCAAAAATTTATTTCTATAGAAAATATTGTCAAAAATTTATTTCTATAGAAAATTTTGTCGAAATTTTATCTCTATAAACAATATTCGTAAAATATTATTTCTTTAGAAAATTTTGTCAAAATTTTATTTCTATAGAAAATTTTGTCGAAATTTTATTTCTATAGAAAATTTTGTCAAAATTTTATTTCTATAGAAAATTTTGCCAAAATTTTATTTCTATAAAAAATGTTCGCAAAATTAATTTCTATAGAAAATTTTGTAAAAATTTTATTTCTATAGAAAATTTTGTAAAAATTTTATTTCTATAGCAAATTTTGTAAAAATTTTATTTCTATAGAAAATTTTGTAAAAAATTTATTTCTATAAAAAATTTTGTCAAAGATTTTTTTCTATAGAAATTTTTGTCAAAATTTTATTTCTGTAGAAAATTTTGTCAAAAATTTATTTCAATAGAAAATTTTCGAAATTTTTTATTTCGATAAAAAATTTTCGCAATTTTTTATTTTTATAGAAAATTTTGTCAAAATTTTATTTCTATAGAAAATTTTGTCAAATTTTTATTTCTACAGAAAATTTTGTCAAAATTTTATTTCTATAGAAAATATTGTCAAAAATTTATTTCTATAGAAAATTTCGTCGAAATTTTATCTCTATAAAAAATATTGTCAAAATGTTATTTCTATAAACAATATTCGTAAAATATTATTTCTGAAGAAAATTTTATCAAAATTTTATTTCTATAGAAAATTTTGTCGAAATTTTATTTCTATAGAAAATATTGTCAAAATGTTATGTCTATAAACAATATTCGTAAAATTTTATTTCTATAGAAATTTTTGTCAAAATTTTATTTCTAGAGAAAATTTTGTCAAAATTGTATTCCTATAGAAAATTTTGTCAAAATTTTATTCCTATAGAAAATTTTGTCAAAATTTTATTTCTACAGAAAATTTGTCAACATTTTATTTCTATAGAAAAATTTGTCAAAATATTAGTTCCATAGAAAATTTTGTCAAAAATTTATTTCTATAGAAAATTTTGTCAAAATTTTATTCCTATAGAAAATTTTGTCAAAATTTTATTTCTACAGAAAATTTGTCAAAATTTTATTTCTATAGAAAATATTGTGAAAATTTTATTTCTATAGAAAATTTTGTCAAAATTTTATTTCTATAGAAAATTCTGTCAAAATTTTATTTCTATAGAAAATTCTATCAAAATTTTATTTCTATAAAAATTTTCGTAAAATTTTATTTCTATAGAAAATCTTGTCAAATATTTATTTCTGTAGAAAATTTTGCCAAAAATTTATTTCTATAGAGAATTTTGTTAAAATTTTATTTCACTAGAAAATTTTGTTAAAATTTTATTTCTATAGAAAATATTGTGAAAATTATGTGAAAATGCTGTCAAATTATATAGAAATTTTTGTCAAAATTTTATTTCTATAAAAAATGTTCGCAAATTTTATTTCTATAGAAAATTTTGTCAAAAATTTATTTCTATAGAAAATTTGGTCATAATTTTATTTCTATTAAAAATTTTCGAAATTTTTTATTTCGATAAAAAAAATTTCGCAATTTTTTATTTCTATAGACAATTTTGAAAATATTTTATTTTTACAGAAAATTTTGTCAAAATTTTATTTCTATTAAAAATTTTCGTAAATTTTTATTTCTATAGAAAATTTTGTCAAAAATTTATTTCTGTAGAAAATTTTGTCAAAAATGTATTTCTATAGAAAATTTGGTCAAAATTGTATTTCTATTAAAAATTTTCGAAATTTTTTGTTTCGATAAAAAATTTTCGCCATTTTTTATTTCTATAGAAAATTTTGTAAAAATTTTATTTCTATTAAAAATTTTCGTAAAATTTTATTTATATAGAAAATTTTGTCAAAATTTTATTTCTGTAGTAAATTTTCTGAAAATTTGATTGAAATTGAAAAAATTCTCAAAGTTTTACTTCTATTGAAATTTTTCTCAAAATTTTACTTCTATAGAAAATTTTCTCAAAATTTTACTTCTATAGAAAATTTTCTCAAATTTTTATTTCTATAGAAAATTTTCTCATCCACCAAAACTTCAAGAATTCTACCAACCTACCAAACAGTAAAAAATCTACCATATTTAGTAGAATTCTACCAACTGTGGCTGCCGTGATCGAACCGCGGACCACAATTGCTATGTAGCTTTTATTGTCATCAACAGACAACTATCGATATAGCCATCAATGGACAAGCTACGCAAACAGATAAGAAGTTAAATTAATAAAGCATAGTTTTCCGTGCTCACGAGTAAAGAAACTTTATTTGACAGAAACATATATTTAGTTGGCCACTGTGGAGAAATGGTTAGCATACTTTCTCCACCAACATCTTTTTTCTACGATGAATTTGCACCACTTTCGGATCCAAAAAGAAAATTTCACTACTTTTTTGGCGAGTTTTTTTTTTGCTGGGTACTCTGAAAGAAGAATTTTCTTTTATGAGGAACGAAATTTTAGAAAAACAAAGTTTTGAAGCTAACAAATTTGCCTAGAAGGGAATTTCGTTTGTCTAAAATTTTGTTTCGGAGGAGAGTATTTTTTCTTTGGGTATATTAATAAATATCTGAAACATATAGAACAAAAATAACTTTTATAAGTTTATTTTTGTATGAAATCGGAAATACTGAAATAACATCACATCTGAAGAACTGATGCGAAATGAATGAAGCGGATGCTTAAAACTATGACTTCTGCCCTAAATAAGACATGCCCATGTAAAATTCATCGCTTCTGAATGAAGCGGATGCTTAAAACTATGACTTCATCGCTTCTGATTTGGCACTACTTCCGCATCCAAAATGAATATCTCCATTACTTTTTTGCTTGGTTGGACACTGTATGTTGTTGACCTGTCATCTAACCAGGTATCCCCAACTTAGTCGGTAAGCATTTAAAATAATGCCGATGAGGGAGGTAGATTCCATTCATACAAATCGCCAACAACAACCACAACAAGGGTGCCTCCTTGCAATGCACTGTTGAAGCACTGTGAAAAGGCTTAGGCATGCCTCTTCAAGAGCCAAAAAGTACTTCAAACTATGCTCACTAGTGGTAGGTATGTCAGTCAGAATTCAGATGCAGCAACAACAACAACAATGTTATGTGGAATTTAAGAAAAACATCAGAGTGTGGGGGGGGGGAGGGGTTTTTGGTTTGTTTTTGCAAAATCCATTGACATTTTTCCTAAGGGTAAATCAATGTCCTTAGACATTGATGGCAACCACGAGAAAGGCGACGACGACAGCAGCTAGTGACGAAACCAAGTCGCCATCATTGTTATCTCGCCATGGTTGTCAAAACCAACGATTGTTGACTGACAACGATGACAGTGATCCGTAATGACAGCAAACAATGCTTGCTTGCTGTGACTGACTCGTTGGCCATGTTTAGTGATTATGCATTGTAGCTGAGCGCATTAAGGCAATCTCTTTGACCACATGTTATAGGCATCACCACAAATCGCTCCCCCTGCCCAGAAGTTCACATCGTAATTTGAAGCCCTCCCCTGTTTTCATCCAGCAAAACCAGGGCGATAATCAAGTCAGAATTATCACAAACATCATCGTCAACAACAATGACAACAGACCACAGGTCAGCGATGCGGCATCGTCATCACCTCACAGCATGGTTGGTGGAGTCATGCCAGCAAGCTGTCAACATTACCAACAACATAATGTTGGCCACACGATTTTTCCTTTGGGAGTTGCACACGCCCCTTCTCCCAAGCCCACTCTTTCGTCTTAGCATCCAATGGCCTGCAATTGCATTTTATTGCAGTGTTCTTAGGAAATATTAGAGTTAGTTGGTGTTATGCCTGAAACAATGGAATCAATGATTTCCACGACCAATTCATTCCATGGAAATATTTGAAATTGTTTTCTTTTCGATGAGAAAATTCTATAAACAGAAAACAGGTTAGGATGTTAGCGGAGATTGTTTTTGAAAGAAGTTGGAAAATGGACGAAGTCCATGGAAGGCCTTGGGCATGGCCTTCTGAAGGGTGCTGATGCCAGATGGGAGAAATTAAAGTATGATCATATAGAGATGGAACATAGCTATTACGATCATAGTCGAAGTATAAAAACACACACTTTTCTATAGAAATAAAATTTTGACAAAATTTTCTATAGAAATAAAATTTTGGCAAAATTTTAAATAAATGTTGACAACATTTTCTATAGAAATAAAATTTTGACAAAATTTTCTATGGAAACAAAATTGTGACAAAATATTCTATAGAAATAAAATTCTTCAAAATTTTCTACAGAAATAAAATTTTGACAAAATTTTCTAAAGAAATAAAATTTTCTATAGAAATAAAATTTTGACAAAATTTTCTATAGAAATAAAATTTTGACAAAATTCTCCATAGAAATAAAATGTTGGCAAAATTTCCTATAGAAGTAAAAATATGACAACATTTTCTATAGAAATACAATTTTGATAAAATATTCTATGGAAATAAAATTTTGACAAAATTTTCTATGGAAATAAAATTTTGACAAAATTTTCTATGGAAATAAAATTTTGACAAAATTTTCTATGGAAATGAGATTTTGACAAAATTTTCTATTGAAATAAAATTTTGACAAAATTTTCTATTGAAATAAAATTTTGACAAAATTTTCTATGGAAATAAAATTTTGACAAAATTTTCCTATAGAAATAAAATTTTGACAAAAGTTTCAAAAGAAATAAAATTTTAACAAAATTTCCTATGGAAATAAAATTTTGAGAAAATTTTCTATAGAAATAAAATTTTGACAAAATTTCCTATAGAAATACAATTTTGACAAAATTTTCTATAGAAATAAAATTTTGACAAAATTTTCTATAGAAATAAAATTTTGACAAAATTTTCTATAGAAATAAAATTTTGACAAAATTTCCTATGGAAATAAAATTTTGACAAAATTTCCTATGGAAATAAAATTTTGACAAAATTTTCTATGGAAATAAAATTTTTACTAAAAATTCTATAGAAATAAAATTTTGACAAAATTTTCTATAGAAATAAAATTTTGACAAAATTTTGTATAGAAATAAAATTTTGACAAAAGTTTCTATAGAAATAACATGTTGACAAAATTTTCTATAGAAATAAAATGTTGACAAAATTTTCTATAGAAATAAAATTTTGACAAAATTTTGCAGAGAAATAAATTTTTGACAAAATTTTCTATAGAAATTAAATTTTGATAAAATATTCTATAGAAATAAAATTTTGAAATAAATTTAGACAAAATTTTCTATAGAAATAAAATTTTGGCAAAATTTTCTATAGAAATAAAATTTTGACAAAATTTTCTATAGAAATAAAATTTTGACAAAATTTTCTATAGAAATAAAATTGTGACAAAACTTTCTATAGAAATAAAATTTTGACAAAATTTTGTATAGAAATACATTTTTGACAAAATTTTGTATAGAAATAAAATTTTGACAAAATTTTCTATAGAAATAAAATTTTGACAAAATTTTCTATAGAAATAAAATTGTGACAAAATTTTCTAAAGAAATAAAATTTTGACAAAATTTTCTATAGAAATAAAAATTTGACAAAACTTTCTATAGAAATAAAATTTTGACAAAATTTTGTATAGAAATAAATTTTTGACAAAATTTTGTATAGAAATAAAATTTTGACAAAATTTTCTATAGAAATAAAATTTTGACAAAATTTTCTATAGAAATAAAATTTTGACAAAATTTTCTATAGAAATAAAATTTTGACAAAATTTTCTATAGAAATAAAATTTTGATAAAATTTTCCATAGAAATAAAATTTTTACAAAATTTTCCTGTAGAAATAAAATTTTGACAAAATTTTCTAAAGAAATAAAATTTTGACAAAATTTGCTATAGAAATAAAATTTTGGAAAAATTTTCCATAGAAGTAAAATTTTGACAAAATTTTCTATGGAAATAAAATTTTGACAAAATTTTCTATAGAAATAAAATTTTGACAAAATTTTCTATTGAAATAAAATGTTGACAAAATCTTCTATAGAAATAAAATGTTGACAAAATCTTCTATAGAAATAAAATGTTGACAATATTTTCTATAGAAATAAAATGTTGACAAAATTTTCTATAGAAATAAAATTTTGACAAAAAATTCTATAGAAATAAAATTTTGACAAAATTTTCTATGGAAATAAAATTTTGACAAAATTTTCTATAGAAATAAATTTTTGACAAAATTTTCTATAGAAATAAAATTTTTACAAAATTTTCCTATAGAAATAAAATTTTGACAAAATTTTCTAAAGAAATAAAATTTTGACAAAATTTTCTATAGAAATAAAATTTTGACAAAATTTTATATAGAAATAAAACATTGACAAACTTTTCCATAGAAATAAAATTTTGACAAAATTTTCCATAGAAATAAAATTTTGCCAATATTTTCTATATTTATATAAAATTTTGACAAAAAAGGAAAATACTTCAGCTTTCACATAACAATAATTTTCGTGTTGACATATTTAACCATTCAAAATTCGCAGAATTTTTTCCAAAAAGTGATTCGGAACTACTGTTCATCACACCATATATGCGACACTGTTTCAGTTGGGTTTTAAGGCTTATTTTCTTGGGGCCCAATTTTATACCACCAGTAAATCAATATTATATTATAGATAATAAATTCATTTTAAATTAATTTTAAAAATTAAATTAATTAATAAATTAAATTTTAACTGTAATTTCAATTACAATAATATTTTAATTTAAATCTAATTAAATTAAATGAAAACCCAAAATGAATCATTTCCCACCGCCAGATCTATACTCAATGAAATAAAATAAAATAAAATATAAACAAGTATATACGGCCGTAAGTTCGGCCAGGCCGAATCTTATGTACTAGAGGTGTGCACGTGACACGAAATTGTCGTGACTCACGAAAATTTTCGTGATTCGTGCGTGAGTCGTGAGTGACGCTCATGACAACAGCATGAGTGTGCGTGAGCGTGATTAACAAACCAAAATGTCGTGCGTGAGCGTGAGTCACGAAAATAATATCTTCGTGAGTAACGAATTACACTCACGAAAATATTCCTGCTCACAAATATTAAACGCTTCAAAATTCAATTACAATTTTAGTGACACCTGGGATGTTGAGAGTTTAATAACACTCTCGATTTGAATAGTGCTCATGTTTTCAGACACTTCGGTAAGGGAATTAATCATAAAATTATTCGTAAGTCACGATATTTGTCGTGAGTCACGATATTTTTTGGGCGTCACGGTATTTTTCGTGAGTTACGACGTTTTCGTACGTGAGTACAAATTTTCTTTCCGTGAGTGTGCGTGAGTCCTACCAAAAATATCGTGCGTGAGTATGATTTTTCAGTCGTGAGTGTGCGTGAGCGTGAGTAAACTACTACTCACGTGCGCACCTCTATTATGTACCCTCCACCATGGATTGCATGGAAACTTGTACTAAAAACTTTCATTCAGAATCGAATTACTTGGGTTGCCGTAACACTTGCTGATGGCAAGGTATCTTAAAACTTCTTAACACCGTATTCACAATTGTAAGTTAGTCCATACGGGGTATATATTAAACAAAAAAGGACGAAAATTTTAACAAAATTTTCTATAGAAATAAAATTTTGACAAAATTTTCGATAGAAATAAAATCTTGATAAAATTTTGTACAATAATAAAATTTTCGATAGAAATTAAATTTTGTCAAAATTTTCTATAAAAATAAAATCTTGACAAAATGTTGTATAATAATAAAATTTTCTATAGTAATAAAATTTTGACAAAACTTTCTATAGAAATACAATTTTGGTAGATTATTTTTGGGGGTCGGCTATATATAACTATAGACCGATTTGAACCAATTTTTGCATGGTTATTAGAGACCATATACTAACACCATGTACCAAATTTCAGCCGGATGGCATGAAATTTGCTCCTCGTAGAGGCTCCGCAAGCCAAATTGGAGGATCGGTTAATATGGGGGCTATATATAATTATGGACCGATGTGGACCAATTTTTGCATAGTTGTTAGTGACCGTTTACTAAAACTATGTAGTAAATTTCAGCCGGATCGGATGAAATTTGCTCCTCTTATAGGCTCCGCAAGCCAAATTGGGGGATCGGTTTATATGGGGGCTATATATAATTATGGACCGATTTGGACCAATTTTTGCCTGGTTATTAGAGACCATATACTAACACCGTGTACCAAATTTCAACCGGATCCGATAAATTTTGCTCCTCCCAGAGGCTCCGCAAGCCAAATTGGGGGATCGGTTTATATGGGGGCTATATAATTATGGACCGATGTGGACCAATTTTTGCATGGTTGTTAGAGACCATTTACTAACACAATGTACCAAATTTCAACCGGATCCGATGAATTTTGCTCCTCCCAAAGGCTCCGCAAGCCAAATCTGAGCATCGGTTTATATGGGGGCTATACGTAAAAGTGGACCGATATGGCCCATTTTAAAATTGTTATTTTCCATTTAGTTTTATTTTATTTTTATAGGATGGGGGTATATTAACTTTGTCATTCCTTTTGTAACACATCGAAATATTGCTCTAAGATCCCATAAAGTATATATATATATATATATATATATATATATATATATATATATATATATATATATATATATATATATATATATATATATATATATATATATATATATATATATATATATATATATATATATATATATATATATATATATATATATATATATATATATATATTATATATATATATATATATATATATATATATATATATATATATATATATATATATATATATATTTATAGGATGGGGATTCTATAAAAATAAAATAAAACTAAATGGAAAATAACAATTTTATTCTTTTTTATTTAATTAAATTTTGGTTGCCTATAATGTTTTGTCTTTATTGCCTTTCCCAAATTGTTGAAATGAGTTGGTATAGGGTATTGCAAATATCCATGAATTTATTGGCAATCATGAAACATTGATGCAATAGCCTATTGAAAAGGCCACAAGGTGGGTTAATTTACTGCTGACAATGATGGTGGCTCTGGTAATCTTGTGATACAACTGATTTTTAACTTCTGTCCTTATTCCATATCCCCTAATCTATGTACCAACCGCTCCGCTCCCTCTCCACCTAAAAAATGCCATTTCAGTCTTATGGCTGTTTTGTTGTGAAATAGTATTACAATGTAACACTAAATGTTGTTGCAACAAAGTTGTAGCAAGGTATTCGTTTTTTCTCTCTTTTGATTGAACTCTGTCCATCATCTCGGATCCAATAGGATATGACTGCTGATGGTGGACAGACGGTAAACCAAAGACCATCAATATCACGCCAACGCTAGAATTGGGAATGAAAATTTCTTAATGCCATAAGAAATCAAGAAAACAAAGGCTCGAAATAAAATCAACGAAAGAATGAAATGAAAAGCAACGCTTGGGAATTGGAAGAACATGAGGAATATTTAAAATTAATCCTGTGGCATGATCTCCAGCATTGGATTGGATCATTGGAGGAAATAATGATTCTTCAATGGAACTACCTACCACGCACCAGTGCAGTGGACACCAATGATTGCTACTACTAATGTGACGATGGCTGGAGACCAATGGCATGGTTACACTTGGCAAATATTTGGAAAATTAAAAAAAAGGAATAACTCACAACTGTCAATATATAAAAAGTAAGCTCAAATTGGGTATAAAACATAATGGTAGACCAAAAAAATATGTTATTACTAAAAATTTGGTTAAACCCCAAATTAAAAATTATATTGGAAATTTTGTCAAAATTTTCTTTATATAGGAAATTTTCTCAAAATTTTATTTATATAGGAAATTTTCACAAAATTTCATTTACATAGTAAATTTAGTGAAAATTTTAATTTTAAAATAAATTTTGTCAAATTTCATTTCTAAAAATGTTCAAATTTTCATTTCTATAGGAAGGTTGCTCAAAATTTCTATAGGAAAATTTCATTCGTTCATTTGTAACAAAAAACAAAAAAAATGTTTAATTTTTAAAGAAAACTTTGTCAATATTTTATTTATTTCTATAGGAAATTTTTTCAAAATTTTTCTCCGATGGGAATTTTTGACAAAATTTCTTTTCGATAAGAAATTTTCTCAGAATTTTATTTCTATAGGAAATTTTCTAAAAAATTCATTTCTAAAAGAAATTTTTTCCAAATTTCATTTTTATAAGAAATTTTTCTCAAATTTTTATTTTTAAAGGAAATTTGTCAAAATGTAATTTCACTTTTATAAGAAATTTTGTCAAAATTTGATTGCTATAGGAAATTTTATCAAAATGTCATTTCTATAAACAAATTTTGTCGAAATTTCATTTCCATAAGAAATTTTGTCGAAATTTCATTTCTATAACAAATTTTCTCAAAATTTCATTTCTATAACAAATTTTCTCAAAATTTCATTTCTATAACAAATTTTCTCAATTTCCATAAAATTTCATTTCTATAACAAATTTTGTCGAAATTTCATTTCCATAAGAAATTTTGTCGAAATTTCATTTCTATAACAAATTTTCTCAAAATTTCATTTCTATAACAAATTTTCTCAAAATTTCATTTCTATAACAAATTTTCTCAAAATTTCATTTCTATAACAAATTTTCTCAAAATTTCATTTCTATAACAAATTTTCTCAAAATTTCATTTCTATAACAAATTTTCTCAAAATTTCATTTCTATAACAAATTTTCTCAAAATTTCATTTCTATAACAAATTTTCTCAAAATTTCATTTCTATAACAAATTTTTTCAAAATTTCATTTCTATAACAAATTTT